>NC_142680.1:22668228-22943228 GCF_964200805.1 Pocillopora damicornis | reverse complement strand
ACACCTTACCAGTTTCAGAGCCTTTGTTCCCTCTTTGGGGGAAATGTGAAGCCCAGAATATTTGGCATTGGTTTTGTCTGACCGATATACACAGTGACAACTTGAAGCCTTCGCTATTTGCAAACTGCCCCAAAAAACGCTTTGTCTGCTTTCCAATTTTGCATAATGGTTCTTAAATATTTATGGGGGAATTGAGGGTTGCGACATAGAACTGCAAACCATTCAAATGCAGATGTCTTCTTTTCTTCGTTTCTCGTTTTTTTTTCTTTCTTTGTCTCTTTTTTTTGCTTGTTTCTATTTTTTCTCTATTTCTTGTTTGTTTTATTTTTTCGTCTTTCCGTCTTTTTCTTTCTTTCTTTTTTCATTCTATTTTCAATGGGTGTGGGGAAGCGTTACTAGTAAAGATTTATACGCCCGTTACCAGACTCCGGGCGGGTACCAAGGGAAGAGATAAAGCCTGGGGAGTAAACAGAGCTACATTCTCATTTATTTGCGGTTTACAACGCCGCTCATCCAATGAAAGCGGTTTAAATATTTCCTGACAGAATTTTGGTTGAAAACCGAGTGGTGCCGAGCCGTTATTGCTCACGGTATTGCCCGTTTCTGCTGATTTATACCATACTGTGAGTCGTGACGTCACTAGAGAGATTCAGAGCCTCATTCCAGACTTTGCGCGGACAACGAGACATGAGAGAACGACTGGGGACTAGGTCGAACAGAAGCTCCGATAAATTAGCATCTGACAATGATTCGCACTAAAATTTACAATTATCTTGATTTGTGCAAGTTCTTACAATGATGAGTTTGAACTGGAAAATTTTATTCGCATTTTCAAAACCTATTTCCTAAAGCAATTATGGAATATCATCGTTGATTTTTCCGGAATTGAAATAATGAAAAGCTTGTGGCTGCAGGTCGGTCCAAAGATCTGGGTAAAAGCCTGAACCTGGGTTATCGTTTGGTGCTCTTGGAGGAGACAGTTAACTCAATCAAAGTTCTGTGAATGACAGTCAATATATAAAAATCAAACGTGAACTACGATTTTTTAAAAAATGAATGAATAAAGTGATCTTCACTTATTCACTGTCATTTATTCGTTACTTTAGGGGTTTAATTGGAAACAACGTGACGACCAGCTCCCAGTTGCCTCGTTAGCTCAGTTGGTAGAGTACTGCATCGGTATCGTAAAGGTCATGGGTTCAAATCCCATACAGGCCTGAATAGTTTTTCAGGCCTTATTTTCACTACTGCGAAGTTCTTTACTTCACCCGGGAGTATAAACGAGTATTAGCACAATTAACCGAAAAAGCTTAATCGACTGAAACCGGAATGATGCGCAACAAATAATAAACAACAAATCTTTTATTTCTTGTAAGAGCTATTACTGTGAAATGATAATAAAATTACTTATAATCCACAGGCAATATTCAAAAACCGTAGTTTGATCACAACTGAAACCTAGAAGGTAGAAGAACCGTGAAGTTTTCAAGTTATTCCTTCGCCAAGCATTTAATGAATAAAAAGATTCTTAATTTGAAAATATCTGATTGATTGCGATAAATAAGATTATAATAAATTGACTAAATTAACTAATTAGGGAAATTTGAAATTACACTTGTATTCCGAGAGAGAGATGTGATATTTCCAGAGAGTCTCAATGGAGTGATGACTTTTACGGATAGCGTTTAAAATATTGGCAATTTAACGACTAACGGTAAACATCATTCCATTGTTCTCATCAGGAATTTTTCTGCGGCTAACTTTTTTTACGACCAACGGTTAAAACTGTCAGTTTTTACGCCCGACGGTAAAATATTTGGCCGTTTTTTGGCTCTTAGATAACCCCATTAAGACTTTCTTTCCGAGACAATGAATCCACCATCGTATAGCACCCAAAATATTTTGTTCTATAAGACGGAATAATTCACGTATGTCTTTCAACCTTACATTTACACTTTCAAATACATTTTTGGGGATCTGACATGTGCTTGGTTTTGCCCGAGGTTAAGTTTAGTAGAATTATTTTTAATATTACACCATTCCTTAAGTTCTCTTAATTCAGAATTGATGAAAACTTCGAAAGTTTTCATGTCGCGAGCTGACGAGGTCATCAGAAAAATCTTGGAAGTCAGGCGCCTTGACCAGACGCCGTAATGGCATACCCTGCGGAGTGCTGCAGATCATCTTTCCTTTTAGCGATTCTATAGCCACACATTGCTGCCTACTATCAAGCTAGCTCGTGAACTATTCTAAGGGAACTCCCCTTATTCCATATTTCTCTAGTTTTATCGACAATATTTGGTGATTTACGGTGTCGAAAGCTTTCGAAAAGTCTATGAATACTCCACAAATGTATAAATTGTTGTCTATGGCTTTTCTAAATCTATCTACAATTTCGCTGACGGCTTTTGCTGCATTGTGGAGTCGCCTTTTCCACAAGAAAACATCTTCCCAAAAAGTTTCTTTACGCCTTTTCTAAATCTTTTGTAACGAATGAAATATGTAACAGGATTAATGAAAAGAGAGGTTTTGGCAAAAATGGAAGGGGCCGTAGATACTGAATGGGACAGAGTTACTGGTTTCCAAAATGCCTTATAAAAGGACAGGGCTGCGTAAGGCGACCAAACAATTAGAAAACTCACAACCATAATGAATGTTGTTAAGGCTAATCTCTTTTTAGCGAGAACAGTTTTAGCGTTTGCTGGGATTTTTTACCGCAGTTGCGCCTTGATCTTTTTTCCATTTGTCGAAGGTCGTAATAAATGATGGCATAGGATGCTATAAGTACAAAAGAGGGCAGTAATAGGAAGAAGGTGAAAGTGCAAATCACAAAAGAAGTGTCAGCGGTGTTGATTGACTTCCATCTTAGAGAACATGATATCCCATTGGCTTCTGGGACATATGCAGACCAGCCAATCAATGGGAAGATTCCCCAGATCGAGGCTAATGCCCAAATAAGACTAATGATTGCTGACATCTTCTTTCGAGTGACCTCTGCTGACATTGGAAAATGAGTCTTCGAGCACCTTTCAACTGCAATGGCCACGTGGTGTAAGATAGAACCAAGACCTACGGTAACATTGAAGTATGCGTACCAACTGCAACCGCTGTAATCAAACGGCCACCTCTCGTGGGCGCTTGCAAATGCTGCCAATGGCGTTGCAATTGTGGCCAAAACGTTGTCAGCTACTGCCATGCTAAGGACTGGTATATCTGCCGCGGACAAAAGCTTACGATTCTTGGTGAAAGTCAGTACCGTGACAGTATTGAGAGTGAAGCCCAGAACAGCAAGAAAGCCAAAAAATACTGTAGCAAACATGTTTTTTAGCTCATTTGTCTTCTTCGTCCTCCTTTGAACACTTCAGCCGTTTTCACTCTTGTAGCTGTAATCAGAAACGGCACCAAAAAGCTTAATGGTCAATCCGAAGAAAATACAATAAAACCGCTTAGATTTTCGTTCGTAAGAAAGAAAAAAAGGCAAAATTTAAAGGCATATAAACCAGTGTTTTATACAAGTAGACATTTATTGAAAATCGTCTTGTAATTCAAACTCGTCGGATCTAAACATGGCTGGAACTTACTTCGAGGATTCGCAGCATTCGCTTGTGTTGAATATTATGAGACCCACTGTAAACTGCCCACCGTAAAGAGGTTCTAAAGCCGAAATCGCTCTGACGAAGGGCTAACGCTCGAAACCGACGGCGTCGGCTCCAGCAGCTCAATGTTCCATTACCGCGCACTAATTATTACCGAAAAAGCTTTAGCTACAATGGCGCCACATTATGGAACAGTCTACCATGCGATATAAGGAACACAGAGTCTCTGGGGGTATTTAAACGTAAGATCAATAACATTTTTTAACGCACGGCACTCACGGAAAACAGCTTTTAGTGTTATAGTATATAGTTTGAGTTTTAAATATTCTAGCGTATGTGATATGTATTTTTTAGGCTGATGAATTGACCGTGTTTAAATAAAAATAAAATGAAATGAAAAATGAAATTTTAAATAAAATAAAATGAAGCTCTTTACGGTGGCCAATTCAAACTTCTCAACTCGGTTTATAAAACGAAATTATCTTGTTAAACCCTCGCAGACGCAGCACTACAGGTTCTTTAAAAACTTACCCCTTCTATCATTTTGGGAGCTGTATAGTGCGAAAATCTCTCAGAAAAGTCCAAAATCAAATACTGTTGGTAGCCACCTTTCTATACAGACGTGCGTCAAAGGCATTCATCTTACGTAGGTAAGAGCCAGTCATAATTTATCGCCGGCGCGTAGTGTTGGATTGTGGGAAGGTTCACGTTGTTGAGGGTCCCAATGAGGATAACCGTTAGCCGTAAAACGGCCAAAATATTTAGCCGTTAGTCGTAAAAATTGAAAAATTTTAACCGTTAGTCGTAAAAAAAGTTAACCGTAAAAAATATCTCTGGTGGAAACAATGGAAAGGTGTTAACCGTTAGCCGGACATTGGCCAAAATTTTAACCGATAGCCGTAAAAGCCATCACCCCATTGAGACCCTCGTTGTTTTCAGGGGAAACAAAGCGGGGATGAGTCGTCGTCGCCGCCAAAGTATAAGATGGGGAACTACATGACTGCTAATGAGGGGAGGGGGGGAAAAAGTGTCGAAAGAATATTGCAGAGCCCCAGGGAAGGATCAGGTTAATTTTCTCGTGACAACAAAATAAGTTCACTGCCCTCTCCCCTTAGGCGATATGTAATAACTGGCTCTGTCAATTGTATTAAACGAAATACAACTTCACTCGGAGAACGGTCAATTTTTTAAACATGATCTTTTTCCACTCAATTCATCCAATGAAACAGAACAACTGATCAAATTGTTATTTCTCTTTGCTCGCTATTCTTTTCCTAGTCTACTGATAAATAAAAGTCGCTTTGTGGAACATAAGTGTATGATTCAAACACAATGTCTTTTTTGTTTATATGTGAAGTGAGGAGAGCCGATCGGTTCCTTTTCTCGAGACGTCATTGATCAGAGAACTTGTTGGTTGGCTGTTGTGATCATTTAAGTTAATTTGTTCTCATTATGTTCTGGCCAAAACTGAATCGAAAGGATAGAACATTTTGGTCAGCATGCCTCCGTTGTGACGATAAGTCGTTTTCGCCAATTTATGCAGAGAAAAAATTTGATCTCTAATCATAAATAGCCGTCAAAGTGAATGCCGCGACAAACTTGAGAGCAAAAGGGATGCAACGATCTTTTAGAAGACCCTTAGCGCCTTGTCGGAACAATGCGTATCACAGTGGACTGACAAACAGACTTGATCATTGATTTGTTCACTATCACAAAGTAACTTTTGCATTTAGAATTTTTATGTTGGTTCTCTTTCTGCAAAAAAAAAGGAAAAAAACGGCAGCAACGACCAAAAACAAAAAAAAGTCCTTACTGTATTTGGGGGTCTTAATGTGGTGACAGCTTTTACGGCTAACGGTTAACATTTTGTGCCAATTTACGGCTAACGGTTCACATCTTTCCACTGTTGTCATAAAAAATAGTCCAGGTCAACCCTTCCTAAGACTAACGGTTAAAATTGTCAGTTTTTGCGCCTTAAGGTTAATTTTTTTGAGATCATCTGTGTTTCCGCCGTTCTAAGTGATAAACGATGCTTTTCGAGTGATCAACATTTGTCAATTTAAATGCTTGGTTTTTTTTAGTACGATGGTTCCTTTATTTCGATCTTATTTATCCCGTTTTGATAGTTGAAGATTTAAAAGGATGATTTTCTCCGACATATTTTAGTTCATAACTGGGGCGTGTCGATCGTCTGGCCGTACTTCGAAAATATTCCTTACCTGGCAACCACTCTGGAATATTACTGTCAGAATATCAAAAACATGTTGATTTGTTTTCAATAAGCCAAGTAACTTCAATTTTGAATATTGATTGTTGGGTAGAAAAAAAAAGTGAAAAAATTGTTTTTCAGAGAGAGACAACAACTGAAATTTTTAAGGATAGAAATGAAAAGAAAAAAACATTTTACTTGAATAGTAAATGGTTACAACGATAATCGAAAGTTCTAGAATCACTGCCGAAGGCCAAAAGTAAGTGTTGTCTATAATATATAAAATAGCTGTTCTGACCAATGAATATGTTAACTTTGAACTTTTTGAATCTAGCTATAAAACTGCTTTCTTATATAACAACTCAGTGTTAACAGTCCGGGCCATATCCATTTCTGGATATCGGTTTCGAGCTTTGTGATTGGGTGAGATCAAAACCAAAACAAAGCAAATTTGGCCGAGAGGTACTGGAAACGAGAAGAAGGTGATTATTTTTTTTTTTGTGGCGGCCATGTTGTAATGCGGTAGTAAGCCGAAACAAAATTCGCTAATAAAGACTGGACGTAAGATAACATTAAACATGTTCATTTATTTCAAACATTCAACATGCATGTCTTGGACATTCTCGCATTCTGGTAGAGTACAGCGGATTCTTTCCAGGACAAATTCTTTGTAACGCTGTGGTCCTTCCACCAAGAGCGTCGCGGGAATAAAAGCTCCTCCGCCAGCCTGTTTGTATCTGGAGAACTTCTGGGTAGAGCTTGGCCTCGATGTTATCGTCGGTTCTCCGTTGATTTCCCTATTTTGGGTTACAAGAAAACCAAATTAATAAGGCTGAACCAAATAACGCGCACTGATAACAATAGGGACGAGAAAGGTGTGAGATCGCGGAATCGGGACAATTTCATTTGTCTCCAGTATAGATCGAGGAAAGACACTATCTTGCTTCTCTCCGATTTTTTAAATAGACATGTATCAATTTCAGTCCATCAAGCCTTTACGAAAAAGTAACAGTAAGGTAAGAAAACAGTAACTTACCCTTCAATCCTGGTTATTTTGCCACATCGGAGCAAACCATGCAGCTGTACGTTTAGGAAGTGCTGAATCCTGCCGATCTGCTGCCCTTTGACATCTTCTAAGGTGTATTTCTTCCTCTGCGATTTGCTGAAAATCTGGACTTCTCGTAGAGCCTCTGGAATGCGTTCCATTTCTCGTGGAAGAAGACAAGCCAGTGCATGCGGGTCATACTTGTTGTTGTCTTCAGTTTGAACAACAAGCGGTGTTCCACGTGGAGCTTTGATCTTGAAATGATGATACCTGGAAAATAAACGCCAACAAACACATAAGTGGGATAAAATAAAAGCAAGTAGTCACAATCTATTTTAAGACGAATATCCATGATGGAATTAAATGCAAGAGAACCATAGATATCGATCGATTCGCGGGAGAATCTAGGTCTCAGAACACTACAAAATCGGTCCTATAGCTATTAGTCAGCAATAATATATCCTTTACACTTACCCTTTGATTTGAACACCCTGTATAGAAATTTTGTATAGGTCCATCACTACAAAATGTAAAAGCACGTGCGGTATTTTTATACGAGTTTCGCAATTACAGATAAGTCCCTCGTGGTTGTAGACGTAAATTTCACTCTCATCAGTTCGTGTAGTTAAACTAACACCTTTGTTTCCGGAACGCTGTCAGAAGAGACACTTCAGCAAGGCTTTCCACCAATGTGATTTTTTATTTTCATCTTCATGCCGCTCTTATTGCACATTTCCCGGATGCGATACCTGAAGATGTGAGAGCCCAGTGAACAAATACCTCTTTGTTTGCCAGAAGGAGAACTTACTCGCTGGATAACCACGTTTATGTGTAAGATCCGTGATTTCCTGGAATTATTTTTTAGTGTGCATCCGCCTTGGCTTAAGTGCAATATGAACAACGATGGTCCGTCTAACGAGGTGAATAATGCATTGAAGTAAGTACTGTAATTTCACTTCTGAATTTTTCTTTGGCGCCTTTGATTTTCGTTTCCCGCGCATTTTTACATTCATTCGTTTGTAAGGAGTGAGATGCCTTATTTTTTTCAGAGAGCCCTCACAGAATTGGGCAGTAGGCAAAAAAATGTCACGTCGGACGAAAGAAAAAATTGCTTATGTGGAAAAATCCCACGCCAGGTCGTGTACATTGTACAAGCGGAAATCCACGCTGTTCAGCAAAGGCTTGAAGCTTCATACCATGACAAAAGCAGAAGTACTCATGATAATTGACCAACACAACGGACAACGATTTGTATGTGGTTCGGACGCTATTCTGGATACTTACAATAAGGGTCTACTTCGCCCTACACAAGCAGACCACAATTATGATGGCGTAACTATGGCGGATCCCAGGAACTCAGAAATCCCCAGCGTTGAACCACTAGACAAAACACCAGAGGGTGTCAGTCTAGATCCAAGGCTGGCTAAAGTACTGGGGCATGAAACTAGGGACATTGAAAACAATACCCAATCTAGAAGACGGTTGTCGTATAGATCTTCAGAAGCTGTGGTACCCGTTCCAGTTCAGGAGTTAATTCTAAACAAGCCAAAACCGCATCTAAATGACAAGGAGAGAAGCGATGTGCCCCCAATCCAGCTACAAAGCAAAATCACCTTTGTCTCCGATGAAAAAACTGTCATAAACTGTTAATAACATTAGGGGTGGACGTTTGGGGATAGGTGATGCACATGTATATTGAACTTTCAACTGTAGCATTTTTCTTTCTTGTTTTATAAACATAGGGGTTGCAATTTATTCTCCAACCCGAGCCCCAGGATAAACCCTTGGAATTCATGCCACACGTGATGTTGAAGACTTTATAAGAAAGGTTCCTGTTTTTAATAATCAAGTCAATAAAATCAATCAATTTAATTAGGTCATAATTATTATATTATATTATAAATACCACACCGCAAAATATTGAAAATAATACTGAGCACATGAAATGTCTTTTGTACACGATTTACATTTAATATAATTATTATTTACATCTGAGCCTACTAAGTATTTTTTTATGCTTTCCTTAATTCTTGACATTAAAAATTACACCTCTTACAGGATGTATATTTAAACCTATTTGCATGAAATACAGCCATGTACTGTTTGTACATTATATGCATATAGATGGTAGCACAAGAAAAGCACAAGTAAAATTTTGTTCTTTGTTTTCTCCTTTTCTACATGAAACCAACCCTTAAAATGTTTTCTCATGTCTCATACTCTCACAAATACTAGGTTTCCTGAAATTGCCAGCTCGCAGAGTTTCTAATTTAACTCTGTCAAAAACTGAAAACTGCTACATTACCTAGCCAGTTAGATTTTGAGTCACCTACAGCTATCTTCCTCAATGGTGTCAAGGATACACACCTCTTCCTGTGTCTCTTGGTTCTGTAGCTCTTCCACAATCTCATTGTACAACAAAACAAGAGTTTCCTTTTTAACTTTGCTGGGCTGTGCTTTGATAGCTCCAAATCTGCTTGACAGAGGCTCCCTTGTCTCCTCATCAGTGAGCAGCAGACGCTTTTCAGCTATTCTCCTGAAGATTTCATCTTTGGATGCATTCCTTACGTCTTCTGCCAAAGCTCTGTCTTCTGTAGTTACATATAGCACTTGCAACTGGGTATCTGCTCTTTTTTTGCCATCAATGAAGTGTGTATGAAGCAAGTTGCTTCTGTTCCTTCTAAGAATTTCCTCATAATTTTTCAAATCACTGTCCAGTTCAGGGCCTTCCAAGGATGTTACAACATTTGACAACCCTCCTTGCAAATACCTTTGATGGAAAAGCAGTGAAATAAACTTATTGAACCAACTATTGCATTGAGAATTGCTCTTTAATTTACACCACTACTATTACATACTGGAGCTGAATAGCTTATACTAAAATGTATTGTGTCATTTACTTCTCTTTTCGTAACTTTATGCGCCATGCTAGCACTTCATCTACAAAATCATGCTTTCTTCTTGAGTCCAATGCTTCATCCTTGGGATTATGCAATCCAAGCAGGGAGAAAAGCCAATTTCTCACCTAAATATAAATAAAATAAATGAGGTATTTAAAGAGGAATCCAAACTACTCACAGATAGTTTCAAGCAGGTCTTCTGAATCAGACCAAATTTGTGTTTAAAAATTTTTCGGATTTTAGGAGAGAAGAAAACCAAGTAACCTGGAGATAAATGCTTTTACTAACTCTTAGCAATGATTCACAATGTTATGTACAAAAGGTAATGAACTACAAAAATATTTTTTGCCCTTCTTTAGTAGCTTTTAAATGTTGAAGTAACTATAAATTAAGTACATGTATATCATTTGTGCCTGTTTCAAAATACACCAAAAAGTGAAACAAACAAATGTTTGCATACACTATACCTTGCTAAGATTTCCAAGATTTCTGAAAATCCTCAGCCAATCCAATGCAGTCATGGTGCCATGCTGCCACACTTTTGACTCCTTGTTTTTCTCCTCAAGGCAAGCATCCATGTCTTCACCCTTGCTTTCATTCCCTGATGTACTAACTGCCTCTGTATTCTGCACAAATACAGTCAGTTCTTCTGGGTAGCAAGCTCGGTCTACACGACAATAATGAAAGAAAAACGATAATGACTTAATGAACAGTTGTTAGGTGTAAAATTAGTCAGCATGTCAGCTGTACATGGATGTAATTGCTTGTTGACTCAGAGATGGGAGGCCTTTCATTTAGAAGAATGAAAGGAGCTGACCACTAAAAAATTTCAATATTTGTTATATATTATTGTACATATATATAAGTTTAAAAAACAATCAAGAAGAGTTTCCATTTACCTACCTGTCATACAGGTCAATCAAAGCATACTTAGACACTGCATTCCTATGAAATACAGTAGCAAATGTCATCTGCCCTGCTCTTACATAGGCAGCATTATTTCTCCTGATGCCCATGCGGAAAACCCAGAGAGCCATCAAATACGTCCAGGTCATGCCAAAGATGTACCTGTAGGTGGCATTTTTCCAGCCAACATTAGGCATCCAGTCATACAAGTAGTCATTAACTGACATTGCAGATCCACTGTCAAGCCTATCCCGGATGTATGGAATGAGTAATTCCTTCCACAAACCAATGTGAGCAACTTTCAGGATAGACATTGTCTTGTGGTGGTCTGAACCCTTTTTGACAAATTTCTGAGCAGCATTAGAAACAAAACCAAGCTCACTGGCAAGCTTAGAAACAAAGACATCCCAGTTTAAATCAATGGAATGTCTTGCCATGTTCATTTCTAGATGAAGCTTTCCAATACGAAGTACCACCCAGTCAAACTCTTTTACAGCACTGCATTTCTGTCCTTGATGAACTTTAATGCAATGTTCATTCACACTTTCCTCCATGACCTCCTCACCACATTCTGTACAGAGGAAAACATCATTGACCACTCTCCTGCACACAAGGTAAGGTAGACCATCCATGGTAACATTAAGCCATTGCCGAGCATTTGGATCATTGGGATGATACCGCCTCACCTTTGCAGCCATGCCAACTCTACGTAAAACTTCCTTGAGTGCATTCCGAGAATTTGGATTTACAAATACAGGATCACTTGTCACAATGTTGACTGGATGATCAATATGGTTTGATGGCACATGCTGGAATTCATCATAACACTCAGAAAATTTTTCTTTTACAATGACATGTGCCTCCTCATTCTGATCAATGATGAATCCCAGCTGTGTTTCTCTCACTCTCTGTCGGTACTGACGGATGGGGGCAACCAGTGCAGTACCTAGGATGTCACTGCCTTGAAGTTCTTTCTCAGCGTCTTTCAGGCTCACCCTGCAATCTAGATTTACACATTTTCTTTTGTTCCTATCCATTGTTGTTTGACATACAGGACAAACACGCTTTCCTTCTTTGGCTTTAATGTCATCTACGCTGATGTCAACATCATCTTGCCACACATCCCCAGTTTTTGTCTGCTCTTTAAGTAACCCCTGAAGTAACTCATGGATTAGTCGTTTGTTCTGAGTACAACAAAAAAAATTCAATCACAAAATGTTATAGTCAATTGAAAGAATTGCCTTTTAACTTTACACATGTTCACAAAAGTAGGCCTGTCCTTAAAACAGGTATAGTATAATCCATAATTTGCTGGCTAAGCCTCAAATTTGCACAATGTTTTTTTTCTCCTAGTGTTTGTTTTCCTAATTGTAAACTACATCTACAAGAAGATGACCTTTCTTGTACACCTGTAATTTCAAATGTATAATTACCTCTTGGCGGATTATTTCATTATCAGGTTCTGAATCTGAACATGCCTTTTCCAGCTTTTCCCGCTCATCTTGACATGTCTTGGCTTGTTCAATGCGATTGTACCATGCTCTAAAAGAGAGAGCCAAATTAGTAATACTTGGTATCGCTATCTCAATTCTGGAAACTTGTGGAATGTGCAGCAACATCAAAGTTTTAAGCTTACATTTTGAGTTGTTTACAAGTTGACCTAGCATGGTTAGTTTCTTGTATGTGCTCTTGTTTTTACAAGTTTATGCCTAATAAAACAATAACTACTGAATAATTTGTGTTATCTGCCTCAGGTTTTGGCTGATAGCACAAACCTCTATCATGCTTAACCTCAAGGAATAACTGTTAAATACTTGATAAAAATAAAAGACGAAAAACACTGAAAGTTATAGTCTATCAAATTTACTGTACCTTAATATGGTAATGTATGCACATTTTAATTGATTACATATACATGACCTTCAAATATGCTGGCAACAATTTCGGAAAGGAAATGACTTGTCCAAGATTGTGCTCATTAAACAAAACAAATCCTTGTGTATTCAATAACTAATTGGCCATTTTTTCAAATGAGTTTCTTACCCTGAAGCAAGATTTGAATCCAACTGCAATGTTCCATTGGGATAAACAGGTGCCACACAGACACTTGTTAGTACACTGATTTGTGCCCTGTTATCTTTACGCACAGTCCACTTCCTAATAAGCACCTGGTCATTGTCAATAGCTGTCAGAATATCACCAGAGGGAACTTGAGGGACTTCCATTGTTAAGTTATTTAGCCAGGTTTTGACAGTGGTGTTTCCTCCAGCGGGGTGGATCTTACCATGGATATTAAGGGCAAGTTTACTACATGTCACAGAGTATACCAAGAGATTTGTAGCAAACATCAATGGGCTTACAAAAGAGGGTTGCACAATAGAATAAAGCTGATCGACAGTTACTGCCTCATGAACTGGCTTGGCACTTTCGTGGCTAAGGGCATTGATTGCCCATGTCAAAACTGAGTTTCTGGCCTGAATCCATGTATGAGGGGTCACATTTAACATAGAAGTTAGATTCTTGTATGTTTGATTACAAGACAAGATGTCAGTTTTCACATTTTCCTTTTCTGAGCGAAAAATAGTTGAAGTAAGCAACAGTCTATCTTCAGTACTTAGCTTATTTATTTCATGTAGCATGTTATCTCTGTCCAAGAAGATGAAATTATAGTTTTCTGCCAGCTTTCTGGCACATGTAACTGCTTCCTCTTTTTCCATCAACACAATGTTGTGCATAACGGCACTGAACCCCAGACAATACTTTTTTTCTCCCTCTGATTCGTTGTCCTCGCCACTTTCGGTTTCGCTTCCACAAGTTTCTGTTGCTTTCCATTCCAAGGGCTGTTTGGAAATCTTACGGGGACGCCCTTTTCCTTTAGATTTGCTGGCCCTACAAGGACAATTGTCCTCAGTGTGGCTTCTCCACACATGTGGTTCCTTCTTTGTGGCAACTTCCTCTGGATCGGAAACTGTGCGAACTCTATACAGAAATCGCTTGCACCCCGTGCAGATAGAGGATGGATGAATCTCTCGGCTGCCGAGATCGACATTAATTCGAAATTTCATCCAGAGCTCCGATTTGAAAGATTCTTTGTTTGTAGCACTGACCCTGATCCGCGGCAGATTTGTGCCACAAAGACGACAAAGTGTCTCCAGATACTTAATGTGTTCATCCATGCCGTTGGCCTGATCTGAAATTCACAATGTAGGCTTATAAAGGTCCGATAAATAATTGTCATTTTACTTTAAATTGCCCGGCCACAAAGTATGGTTAAAATTTATGGTTTACACGATACTTCGATGGATCTCAACAAAGGAATCCGCCTGGTAGTTAGCACACTAACAGACTTTCAACATCCGTGCACTCGAGCAAAAACCTCGTGCACTCGATTGGATTTTGACAAATTGAAAGCAAATTTATTCTAGTTTTTGAAAAGATTTTTTTTAGGAATAGCATTCTATGCTTGTTGTGTGTGATTACATGTCTTCTGTACTTTTGCAAGGTTTCATGGGATATGCCTCGGAAACAAAGTCGTTAGGGCTCGAATTAAAGTAATGAATGGGTTTCCTCGAGGTCCCACTACGACATCCATATTGGTGACGTCATAGGGTTAGGGTTAGGGTTAGGGTTAGGGTTAGCTTTAGGTCCTGCTCAAGTTTCTTACTGGTGTAGACTGGTTGTACGTCAATGCCGATTTTTGAACTGAGATCGCGCATTTGTCGTTTGGCAATGTTCGCTGAGACTTGATCTTTGAAAGGAATACTGACTCTTAAAGTTTCATCAGATTTTGTCTTAGTATCTGGTGTAGAGGAATAATCACATTTGTCGATAATACAGCCATCAAGCCACGCATCGTAATCAAGCCACGCATCGTAAATCAGCATAGCGTTGTTTACTGTTTTAAATGTGATTTGTGTGATTCAAATTACGTCGGATATACGACGCGCCATTTGTTTCAACGCATTGCTGATCATCGATACTCTGCCATTGGTCGCCACCTGAGAGATGCCCATGGGAACATTGACTTACTCAATGAGAGCCAGTTTAGAATGCTTAAAAAATGTGGCACGAAATGGGATTGTCTTGTTTATGAAATGTTGTACATAAGAACAATAAGGCCCAATTTAAACACCCAGAGCGATTCCATTAGCGCCAAACTCTTTGTTTAACTTTTAACGCCTTGTAATTTATTCACCGTTTCATTATATATATACTCGATTTTATTATTCTATTTCACTTGATAATGACGTTCTGGAAACGTCGAAACGTCGTGTTATGTTTTATAATGTTTTATAATATTTTATCGCAGATTTTTATTGTCAAAAATCAACTTAATGAAGAGAAATTTTCAGCCTGGTGAAACATAGATGTCTTTGAATGTTATTCTATCCGATCCGTCTTTTTTTGCGACTGTCATTGTCTCTCCGTTTTTTTGTCGGTCTCTCTAAATATTAAACGTATCTCCTAGTCTTCCTGTGTCCCGTTCGTCGTTTGCCGTTTCTGTAACTCCGTTTCAGCGAAGCTTTTGCACGTAAATAGAGCTTTATTGTTCCACTGCTCCCTACTGGATGTTCAGTGGTCGTACTTGAGGGCTATCCCCCAGTTGGAATGGACGTGGTTCAGTTTTACCTCACTTGTCTGAAGTCAGGTGAATGATATGGGTAAGAGTTGGTTCTCAAATGAATTTGACAAGCTGCCTCATTACAAGAAGTGGTCCATGCCTTTTGCAGGGATGCCATCCTCTTTGAATTTCTATATATCCTTTTGGTCCCATCTCTAAATTTATGATACCAGAAGAAGCAAATGAGAGGATTTACAAATGTTGAGGTCTTGGCAAACATAGCTGCTAAGGCGAAAGCCAAAGGAGGGATTTTTTCTGGGGTACCAATGACTGATAGAAACGAAATAATGGCATATGGCATCCAGACGAAGAAAATAGCCACAAACATGATCAGACCGGTCCACATTGACTTTTTCTTCGCCAATACGCGAGCGATGGTCATTTGTGCTTTACGTCCCCATTGCTTCTCGGCTATCCTTGCCATCCTTCGCAAATCGTATGAAATAACAGTATAGCAAGCCATAATAATGATAACCGGAATAAACAGGAACAATACGAAAGTGATCATCACGAAAGAGACGTCAGTTGGATCAGTGGATTTCCAGTTGATGGAACACACAGCTCCACTGCCTTCAGGTCCATATGATGACCAACCAATCAAAGGCATTGTTCCCCAAACAAGCACAACAGCCCAGACAACCACAATAGTGGTGATCATTCCACGCCTTCGAGCTCCAGCGTTTCGTAATCCTCTCACGATTTTTCTGGCGGCTTCTACAGCAATAACACCGTGGTGCAGAATGGAAGAAAAGCCAACCACAGTGTGACCGTACGCGTACCAGTGACATCCAAAATCACCTACCAACCAGATCCTGTTGGCATTTGCGACAATTCCAAATGGCATCACAGTTACGGCTAGTACCAGGTCGGCCATGGCCAAGCTAAGTATTGGTAAGCTTGAAGGGGTGAGGAGACAACGAACTTTGTAGAAAGTTAGGATCACGATGCTATTGGTGATAATTGTCGTCAGCATAGTCAGAATGTAGACAGCAGCGATCGTATAGTAGATCTTCTTATCGAGGACTTCGATAATTTCGCCAGCCATGGTCCTCATGAACTAAATTGAAGAGACTGCCATAATTTGTTTTTATCGCACCGTCCTTTTTTGCATTATTTTGTAGAAGCCTGTAATGTTAACAACATCAAGGTTTTTGAACGCCTGCGGAACATATCGACATTTGAGCTTTAATTTAGTGGACACAACGAAGGATATGTTAAATTCTCAGAGTGATTTCGTGGTTTCTACAGGTTTATGTCCATCACTTACTAATTACAGAATTTTCATGTACAATTACCATATATAATTTTATATCCCTTTTCATTCTAGGAAGAGTTATTAATAACCAGTTAGAATTAAAGATCTTCCAAATCACCTCAAAACAAAGTAGACTTTGGTTCCAACTCATTAGAAAACGTAAAGGTGTCAATTGCTGCTACGAGCATGACTAATTATCTAGTGAGATCTCCCTTTTGATCCCACTGAATCAAAAGAAGATCATCTATTCTGTTTTATTCCTCGTGTTATTTGTTATATTTACATAGGACACATTTTTGTCGATACCGCAGTTGCTGTGAGAACAATTTCAACTTCCAAAGCTATTATCGAAACCTAAAAAATCACATAGCATTTTTTTTACAACTTTTTTTTTCACGAGAATTTTGACAAAGTAGAAGCTGGGATGCTTTATCTTTCAGATCCATCAGAATTCGGACACAGAAATGATACAGGTGATCATGAGAAGGCTATTGATAGCTACAAGCCAATAACCGTTGATTTTTTTTCCGCTCTTATTACAAAGCAAACATTCTTAAATTAAAATGATTAAAATACATTTTGGCTGAGGAACATTTATCCAACAGGTTGTGAGAAAGATTCAGGTTGGCTCAAAAACGATGACAGTTTTTAAAGACCATCGCGGTGCAATCCAAAGGATTGAAGTCGACATAGTTTTTCAAAGGAGGTTTGAGGATTCTTGAAAAAAGAAACACAAACACACGCAATTTATATCACCCTAGACTGTACATGTTGAAAATTTGACAAAATGCTAAGTGTCGTCTGAAAATACTTTCAGTGCGGCTGGAATATTCCGCATCTATTATAAGTTTTTTTTTTTTATTTCGTCGAAAAAAAAAAACAACATCACTACCCTTTGGTTTTATTTGGTATTGCGAAAACATTTAAAATGAAATCCTCGATTAAAAGAGATTTTCATTGGTTTTTATGGGAAAGTGATTATGTTACAAATTATTTTCACAAGTCACAGGGAATAGAATCGTTTGAGATATACTAATTTTTAATGAAACGCTGTGTCTGTATTGTATCTATCAGATTATCCCAACAGTACCTAGAAATAAAACATGATGACAACAAAATAACACCTTACCAGTTTCAGAGCCTTTGTTCCCTCTTTAGGGGAAATGTGAAACCCAGAATATTTGGCATTGGTTTTGTCTGACCGATATACACAGTGACAACTTGAAGCCTTCGCTATTTGCAAACTGCCCCAAAACACGCTCTGTCTGCTTTCCAATTTTGCATAATAGTTCTCTTAAATATTTATGGGGAATTGAGGGTGGCGACATAGAACAGCAAATCGTTCAAATGCAGATGTCTTCTTTTCTTCGTTTCTTTTTTTTTCTTTCTTTGTCCCTTTTTTTCGCTTGTTTCTATTTTTTCTCTCTTTCTTTTTTTTTTTTTTCGTCTTTCCGTCTTTTTTTTTTCTTTCTTTTTTTTCATGTGTGTGGGGAAGCGTTACTTGTAAAGATTCATACGTCCGTTACCAGACTGTGGGCGGATACCAAGGGAAGAGATAAAGCCTGGGGAGTAAGCCTAGCTACATTCATTTGCGATTCACAACGCTGCTCATCCAATGAAGGCGGTTTAAATATTTCCTGACAGAATTTTGGTGGAAAACCGAGTGGTGCCGAGTCATTATTGCTCCCGGTATTTCTCTCAAAGCTCGTTTCTGCTGATTTATACCATACTGTGCGTCGTGACGTCACTAAAAAGATTCAGAGCCTCATTCCAGACTTCACGCGAGCAACGAGACATGAGAGATTAGGGACTAGGTCGAATAGTAAAGAAGCTCTATAAATTAGCATCTGAAAATGATTCGCACTTTAAATTTACAAATATCTTTATTTGTGCAAGTACTTAAAATGAGGAATTTGAACTTGAGGAAAATTTTATTCGCATTTTCAAAACCTGTTTTCTAAAGCAATTATGAGAGTTGCCATTGAATATCATTGCTTTTTTCGGATTTGAAATAATGAAAAGCTTGTGGACACGTCCAAAGATCTGGGTACAAGCCTGAACCTGGGTTATCGTTTTGTGCTTTTGGAGGAGACCGTTAACTCAATCAAAGTTCTGTGAATGACAGTGAATATATAAAAATCATACGTGAACTGCGGTTTTTTAAAAAATGAATGAATAAAGTGATCTTCATTTATTCACTGTCATTTATTCATCACTTTACGGGTTTAATTGGAACCAACGTGATGACCAGCTCCCAGTTGCCTTGTTAGCTCAGTTGGTAGAGCACTGCATCGGTATCGTAAAGGTCATGGGTTCAAATCCCATACAGGCCTGAATAGTTTTTCAGGCCTTATTTTCACTACTGCGAAGTTCTTTACTTCACCCGGGAGTTTGAACGAGTATTAGCACAATTAACCGAAAAAGCTTAATCGACTGAAACCGGAATGATAAGCAACAAATAATAAACAACAAATCTTTTATTTCTTGTAAGAGCTATTACTGTGAAATGATAATAAAATTACTTATGATCAACAGGCAATATTCAAAAACCGTAGTTTGATCACAACTGAAACCTAGAAGGTAGAAGAACCGTGAAGTTTTCAAGTTATTCCTTCGCCAAGCATTTGATGAATAAAAAGATTCTTAATTTGAAAATATCTGATTGATTGCGATAAATAAGATTATAATAAATTGACTAAATTAACTAATTAGGGAAATTTGAAATTACACTTGTATTCCGAGAGAGAGATGTGATATTTCCAGAGAGTCTCAATAGAGTGATGACTTTTACGGATAGCGTTTAAAATATTGCCAATTTTACGACTAACGGTAAACATCATTCCATTGTTCTCATCAGGAATTTTTCTGCGGCTAACTTTTTTTACGACCAACGGTTAAAACTGTCAGTTTTTACGCCTGACGGTAAAATATTTGGCCGTTTTTTGGCTCTTAGATAACCCCATTAAGACTTTCTTTCCGAGACAATGAATCCACCATCGTATAGCACCCAAAATATTTTGTTCTATAAGACGGAATAATTCACGTATGTCTTTCAACCTTACATTTACACTTTCAAATACATTTTTGGGGATCTGACAAATGCTTGGTTTTGCCCGAGGTTAAGTTTAGTAGAATTATTTTTAATATTACACCATTCCTTAAGTTCTCTTAATTCAGAATTGATGAAAACTTCGAAAGTTTTCATGTCGCGAGCTGACGAGGTCATCAGAAAAATCTTGGAAGTCAGGCGCCTTGACCAGACGCCGTAATGGCATACCCTGCGGAGTGCTGCAGATCATCTTTCCTTTTAGCGATTCTATAGCCACACATTGCTGCCTACTATCAAGCTAGCTCGTGAACTATTCTAAGGGAACTCCCCTTATTCCATATTTCTCTAGTTTTATCGACAATATTTGGTGATTTACGGTGTCGAAAGCTTTCGAAAAGTCTATGAATACTCCACAAATGTATAAATTGTTGTCTATGGCTTTTCTAAATCTATCTACAATTTCGCTTACAGCTTTTGCTGCATTGTGGAGTCGCCTTTTCCACAAGAAAACATCTTCCCAAAAAGTTTCTTTACGCCTTTTCTAAATCTTTTGTAACGAATGAAATATGTAACAGGATTAATGAAAAGAGAGGTTTTGGCAAAAATGGAAGGGGCCGTAGATACTGAATGGGACAGAGTTACTGGTTTCCAAAATGCCTTATAAAAGGACAGGGCTGCGTAAGGCGACCAAACAATTAGAAAACTCACAACCATAATGAATGTTGTTAAGGTTAATCTCTTTTTAGCGAGAACAGTTTCTAGCGTTTGCTGGGATTTTTTACCGCAGTTGCGCCTTGATCTTTTTTCCATTTGTCGAAAGTTGTAATAAATGATGGCATAGGATGCTATAAGTACAAAAGAGGGCAGTAATAGGAAGAAGGTGAAAGTGCAAATCACAAAAGAAGTGTCAGCGGTGTTGATTGACTTCCATCTTAGAGAACATGATATCCCATTGGCCTCTGGGACATATGCAGACCAGCCAATCAATGGGAAGATTCCCCAGATCGAGGCTAATGCCCAAATAAGACTAATGATTGCTGACATCTTCTTTCGAGTGACCTCTGCTGACATTGGAAAATGAGTCTTCGAGCACCTTTCAACTGCAATGGCCACGTGGTGTAAGATAGAACCAAGACCTACGGTAACATTGAAGTATGCGTACCAACTGCAACCGTTGTAATCAAACGGCCACCTCTCGTGTGCGCTTGCAAATGGCGTTGCAATTGTGGCCAAAACGTTGTCAGCTACTGCCATGCTAAGGACTGGTATATCTGCCGCGGACAAAAGCTTACGATTCTTGGTGAAAGTCAGTACCGTGACAGTATTGAGAGTGAAGCCCAGAACAGCAAGAAAGCCAAAAAATACTGTAGCAAACATGTTTTTTAGCTCATTTGTCTTCTTCGTCCTCCTTTGAAGACTTCAGCCGTTTTCACTCTTTTAACTGTAATCAGAAACGGCACCAAAAAGCTTAATGGTCAATCCGAAGAAAATACAATAAAACCGATTAGATTTTCGTTCGTAAGAAAGAAAAAAAGGCAAAATTTAAAGGCATATAAACCAGTGTTTTAGGAAATTAAAATTAACAAATAGACATTTATTGAAAATCGTCTTGTAATTCAAACTCGTCGGATCTAAACATGGCTGGAACCTCCTTCGAGGATTCGCAGCATTCGCTTGTGTTGAATATTATGAGACCCACTGTAAACTGCCCACCGTAAAGAGGTTCTAAAGCCGAAATCGCTCTGACGAAGGGCTAACGCTCGAAACCGACGGCGTCGGCTCCAGCAGCTCAATGTTTCATTACCGCGCACTAATTATTACCGAAAAAGCTTTAGCTACAATGGCGCCACATTATGGAACAGTCTACCATGCGATATAAGGAACACAGAGTCTCTGGGGGTATTTAAACGTAAGATCAATAACATTTTTTAACGCACGGCACTCACGGAAAACAGCTTTTAGTGTTATAGTATATAGTTTGAGTTTTAAATATTCTAGCGTATGTGATATGTATTTTTTAGGCTGATGAATTGACCGTGTTTAAATAAAAATAAAATGAAATGAAAAATGAAACTTTAAATAAAATAAAATGAAGCTCTTTACGGTGGCCAATTCAAACTTCTCAACTCGGTTTATAAAACGAAATTATCTTGTTAAACTCTCGCAGACGCAGCACTTCAGGTTCTTTAAAAACTTACCCCTTCTATCATTTTGGGAGCTGTATAGTGCGAAAATCTCTCAGAAAAGTCCAAAATCAAATACTGTTGGTAGCCACCTTTCTATACAGATGTGCGTCAAAGGCATTCATCTTACGTAGGTAAGAGCCAGTCATAATTTATCGCCGGCGCGTAGTGTTGGATTGTGGGAAGGTTCACGTTGTTGAGGGTCCCAATGAGGATAACCGTTAGCCGTAAAACGGCCAAAATATTTAGCCGTTAGTCGTAAAAATTGAAAAATTTTAACCGTTAGTCGTAAAAAAAGTTAACCGTAAAAAATATCTCTGGTGGAAACAATGGAAAGGTGTTAATAGGCAATAACGTTGAGAAATTTTTATCACTAAGGCGCTCTTTGTTTCTGACAACACCATAAAGATTCTTAAGGGGTTGTTCGTTCCTAACAACAAAGGAAAACGTTGTTCGTTTCCAACAACAAAATGAAGCGTTGTTCGTTTGGTATGTACTCGTTTCTTACTCACGGACATTTCGTAAGCTTGGGAAACTCTTTCTTGTTTCTTAAAATGCCATGAAGACTTTGACTAAGATTTTACGATTTTTACGCGTAAGTATAAAACTTCGCGAATATCAGTTAAATTAGGAATTTCTTTTGTCATTTAGATTATAATTTTAAGTGTAAGACTGAACACGGTTTTTTAAGATTCTTTTTTTTTCCTCTGAGGCCCTTTCGTGGGTTATCATTTTGTGTAATCTACATTCATAGTTTAAAAGTGAAATGTGATCATCGCAGTAAGTGATGATCACATTTCAGTGCGATGATCACATTTCACTTTCATCTACAACCGCAGTACAAATATGAATTATTTCATATAAAAAAAAAAAAAAAAAAAAACTTCACATTCATAGTTTAAATAACTTTTTTTCCTCCAGAGTTTTTTCATTTAATTATGCAAATTAAAATGTTGTGAAATTATTCCATAGCAATGTAACTCTTTCAAAAACTGCCTTTATTTACTGATGCAAATAGCGCAAGGTTACCTGTTGGTGAAATCTTCTGCGCAGCCACAAACATTGCTCACTACCCCTCCACGGGCCGTCCTAAACAAGTTTTATTTTTTGCAATGTTAGTTGGTTGCTAGCTATGCAGTATATAGTGTTATTACTTTTCAAAAACGAAGACATAAATTCGCGCTTTATATGTACTATTTCGGCTGAAACCGAGGTTATATTTATGGGGGACTGGTATCAGCCAAAAGAATTTCATAACCAGGACTACTCGATTTTTTTTTTGAAACCGAAAGCTCTGGGGATGTGCATGCGCGAAAGTAGTCAAAATATTGTCCGTATGGCATAAGGAAGTACCCGAATTTGCGAACGTTAACCAAAGTTATTCAGTTAAATTCCACTGACACGTAAGGAAAAAATTAAAAAGCGACTCAAGACTAAAAAAGATAAGACAAGAGCATGTTTTGATCTGAGGCAAGAGAGCACTTGTCTAAGGTGAGTACGTTATCAGGCGAATGAAGGAAGCAATTAGTAATGCACAAGCGACTTCGGAAAGCAAGAATAAAAAGTTTAACGGAATCAGTCAGAGCTCTAGCCACGAACATATCGCTCCTTTTCGTGGAGCTTAGAACTACATGTAAGGCGAACAATTTTGCATCGTTACAGAGGAAAACGAGAAAAGTGTGGCAATTCGCTTCGCAAAAATTATTCATAAACCTGCAGAAGCGGGTCGTTTAGATCAAATACTAACATACTTGTTCATCTAAATTTTGTTTCGAAGTGAAGTTTATTTGCATTATTAGGGTCACCACAAACTCCAATTATCAATGTAGAAACTTAAAATTCTTACATTTTCGCGGTTGAAAAATTGAAGAAAAACAATAGCAAGGTTATGGAAATTGATCCAGCCCTTGTAGACAACTTTCGGTTTTAACCGGAACTTCGGTTGACCTCGGCTAGGCTAGCGTGACATACATTCAGTACTTCCGGTTGCTTCAAGAATACACCCTGAACCCTCGAATGAAAACTTAAATTGAGTTCCTTTCGTTAAATTCATCCAATCCTATATATTGCAGAGGTTCAAGCAATGGGCAAAATCATTTTTCTGCAAATTGTACTATATTTGGTCGCCTGCAATGTCCTTTGCCTCCACGCCAGCGGCCATTCCAGCGAAACATGCTCACAGGAGAATAGCGAGTGTGGAAAAAAGGGATCCAAATGGGTAAGAAAGTAATTAGTCATTACTATTAAAATTGAGACTCGATATATTTTTTCCAATATTAGGTTTCTACCTGTTATGATTTTAAGTCAGTTTATGAAGGTCGCAATGGAGTGGCGACTTCTTCGGCGATCGGTTAAGATTTTTTTCCAATAAGCGGCTAACGGTAAACATTTTTCAATCAACGCCAGAATTATTTTTTACGGTTAACTTTCTCTGCGACAAACGGTTAAAATTTGTCAGTTGTTCCGCCTAACGGTTAAATATTTTAGCCGGTTTACGGCTATCGAGAGCCTCTTGAGTATTTCTTCTGTTCCCATTCAATCGGGTTCCTCTTGCCTTCAAATTTTCTAAAAGTAATAAAATAATCTCCAGCATGAAAATAGGTGGTGTATTAGTGAGCATACAGCAGAACGAATGTTGTGATAAAAACGATATAAAAAAACTATTTTGAAGCATTTAAAAGAATTCATTGAAACTATTAAAAAACAGCAGGTAATATATTAAACAGAACTGTATTTTCTCTTTTCAAAACTCTTATGGATTAATAAGTTAGCAAGGTAAATATTTGATTTTTTGGTCTTTTGTTAAATTAAATTTGTTGTAGGTACAAGCGAAGGAATCTAACAGCAATGATTTTCAAAGCATTCCCAGTGAAATCGAGGAAGCGTTAAACGAAGCGTTGCACTCAAAGTCAGCTGCTTTTCCCGAATTCCGAATAAATCCTGATGAGATAATGGCCTTGATGGAAGAACAGAAAGGCAAAAACAAAGACAGTTCCAAAGGTGAATCGGATAAAATATCTCTTGTGACAAAATTGACAAAAGTTGTTACAACCATTCAAAAAGGCATTGAAAAAATAAAAACTAAAGATCCTCTGAAAATTTTTGAGGGTGTTCTTGACATTGTCTCAAGCCTTCTAAACCTGGTTGACGCTGGTAAACCTTACAGCTTTATTTTTCGGATTCTTTCGGAAGCTGTTGGCATGTTTTTCACGGAAAGCAGACAAAATCAGCCAAGCGTGGTACATCAACTGACAGATGTTGTTCACGGTGAGATGATTCACTTTAACAAAAGGTTACAGGATCAGAAATATGACGGACTTAAACTTCGCGTGTCAGAACAAATTTTTCAGCTGCAGCGAATGAAAGAAGGAGAGAAATTAGATGATCCTTCTCTGTGGAATGATTACATGCAATTTTTGGGTGAGCTTGCGAGCAGGTTTGAGTCACCGCTTCCTTTCAAGTATGAAACTGGCTACCTGATAGAGGATCCCGATGTAAAAGATTACGTAACAGCCGTAGTCAAGTACTCTGAAGCTCACTCTTGCTTCATGGCTCTTCTGTTCGCTGCTAAAGCAAAGTATACAGAATTAAGAACCGCGCACGAAGACGATTTAGCCACTGTGGACCGTAAAATGACTTTCCAAATTAAAGAAGCAAAAGGGAAACTGTCTTTCCTTTCAGATAGGAGATTTTTGACATTTCTTGGAAGAATTGAGGGCGGAAAACTCACCAAAATTGTGGCTTTAAACCGAATACCTCGTGATCGAAACCTGGTCGAAACCGTTCGACAGAGCTTGGGTTTGTCGCCAATGCCGGATTTTTCAACAATCGAGTCTTCTGCACAGAAAGTGAGTCAACAGGCAGTACCTTTGCGGTCAGTAGAGATTTGCAATTGGCTTCTTTTACAGTACTTTGGCATCAAGTATTCCATTCAGTTTATCAATGAAGCTGACTTTCCGATAAAGATTGTTTCGGGTGAAGTCGGCTGGAGTCAAGGGAACCAACTTCAGTTTGAGAAAATCCTACCACCTCGTTCATCGTATCGCCGGGAGGCTAATTTCGGCTTCTCTACAGCTGGGTACATATTACTGCATTTAGACGGCGATTCGTCGAGCTCCGATTTGAGAAATACCAGAGCTATCGAATTTGCAGCATCAAAACCTTTTTACGAAAGTAGAATAAACATGCAAGACAAAACTGATGGAGAGTTTTTGCGCGGTCTGAATGCCTACAACGAGAGGTCTGAGGACACTGTAACTCTGTACTTTACTGAAAATGGAAAATATTACATTGCCAAAGCTGATATTTTTGTTTGTTGGCCCTATCGCACTTTTCGATTCATCATTCAAGACTTTAATCCAGAAGCTGTTGGAGATGGAAAACGTTAGGATAGACCCTCTCGTCCACTGACTTCGTTCCCAGGGTCTCTCTTCTACAAACCTCTATTAGGTGGAGTGGGGAGGGTCGGAAATGAGAGACCCTGTCATGGGAGGGAGGGAGACACGAAATTCAGAAAATTTAGAAAATAGAGCCAAAAAAGTTGTTGCAATAGTGCAATATATCTCCTACCTTTCCCCACAAGACTTTAATCGATACTTTTAGTTTATTTGTAGACTGAGCTTTCTGTGAAGACACAAGTTGAAATTCCATATTTTATTTATTAATCATAAAACTATATGAGAAAATACTTCATTTGAAAATTGCTTGGTTGAATTTTAAAATTCTAACTATTTTCACAAAACCATGTTTAAGTATTTAGTATCTTTCCTGAGCTACTCTGCATGTTAAGCTTTGAACACCAGAATTTCATATCACAATTTTGACTCTTAAATGCTTTTGAAACACCTGACAAAAATTCTTTAAACCAATTTTCACCTCACTAACGTGCAGAAAGATATAACAAAACACAAACAAGGAGGAAAAAAAAAGGGAAAAAAAGCCACAGTAGAAGTTGTCAGTATGTAAATATTTGTGGGCAATAAGCACAAAAAAGAAGAGATATTAATATGGTATATTAAATGGGAAATGAGGATGGGCAGCATCTCTTGGAACTTTCTTGCCATCAACCTGCAAATCCAAATTATCACAGAATAACTGTAAGTCCTCTTCATTACCACCAAGTATATTTATTATTTTATTTAACTCAAATTACTTAAATCACAAAAGCCTTATGCCAGCAGATGTACAGTGTGACACCATTGTCTAGCTTACTTATACCCCATTCACACCAGCAAAACATGTTTTGTTAAACTGGTTTTCATTGAATGACAATTATAAACAGAGAACTGAAAAACTTGATTTTCCATTGGATTCAAGTACTTGCTAACTTGCATTTCCAATGTGCTACATTCAAGTCAAAAATATTCGGTTAAATAGTTTCTATGAAGAAAAAAAAATTAAACTGTGTTTAACAAAACAACTTTTAAACATGTTTAAGCTTTGGTGTGAATGGGGCATTAGACTAGTTCCCCTTCCCTTATTTGCATATTTATATAGTTAGGTCTCTGAATTTAGTATTGAATCAGGTAGTAATTTCCTCTGTAATGATTTTTGTTATTCTCATCACTGCTCTCCTTGAGATCGTATTGACACTGTGATAAGAAATCAATTTTTTTCCGGGCCTTATTTCAACCACTAGTTAAGTAGTGTTCATAACTGCAAAGATCACTTATATTTGTTTCTTCAACCACAGTGCACATATATGATTTTCATATACCAGTATTTACAGTCATGTGAAAACCAATTGTAGGTCACTCCCAGGAGTGAAAGAGCTAAACAGACCATTCATTTTCATGCATACTGTTCCTGAAAATTTTCCAACATCTCTACTATGAAAATTACAGGCTTAAATCCTAGACCCCTGAGAGTTAAAAACATCTTATTTCTTCCAACAATATCACAGCTGAACCAAACATCGTAGTGTGATGAGAATAAAGAAAAATCAACTTCAAATTTCGACACATATTATACCTGACTGTATATTTAACCTGGATGAGTTTAATAAAATTACTTGATGAGTAACTTAGCTCAAATTTTAAATCATTATTTACATGTATGTCATGGCCCCTTTTACTTTCCTATTCTGAGGCCATTTAGCAGTTATAGATCTTAAGGCCTGAGAGAGAGTGAGAAAAGAGGACAATAAAATGTTCACATGTATGTTGATTTAGTGCTGTTATTGCTGAGTGTAAGAAGATGGATGGGTTAGCCTTCCAGAAAATCATTCATTAACTTCTTGACCTCTATGAGTGACTAGCATCTAAGTTCTCCTTACAATATCACTCCTGAATTGTACATTAAGGTCATGAGAATAAAGAAAATGATCAACAACTAAAAAAACTTGATTGTTAATCAAATTCTCCTTGTCCTCACATTAGGTAATGTATAGAGAACAGTATGGAGAATATGCATACTGATGTAAGGTTATAAAGGGTTAAGTTCAGCAGATTGTCTGTGAAATGCTGAATACAATGTTACTTACCTCTATCATTGGAATACAAGCTCTCCAAGGTCTGTTAAAGGATTCAATAACCTTCATGTCTTCATCAGACAGTTGAAAATCAGAAACCTGCAGGTTAATTGCAAGATAATTACAATTTAGTTTTAAAATCAGCAGAAAAAAGTAACAGAAAAAAGATTATTTTGGGCAAAATTAAACAACAATTCCTGCAGTTAAGGTTTATCCCATTATAACCCCCAAGAGTGATAATTATCTAAGTTCTCCTCACAGTATCCCCCCTAAATCACACATCAAGGTCATGAGAGTAAAGGAAATGATCACCAACTAAAGAGGCTCTTGATTATTATACAAAATCTCCTTATCAGCACCTTAAGAAATGTGTAGAGAACAGTATGGGGAAAATGCAAACTGATATTTGGTTGTAAAGGTTAACTTTAGACCGCAAAAACTCAATTATGAACATGTTACAACTTGCCACATGACTGCCGAACACAGGTCACCAAATTGACAACATCCCTAAATTTGATACTTACAGTCATAACACTGCATAGTTTTAAATAACTGTCAGAAACAATTTAAATGCCACATGACTTTGCAAAACTTACCTCAAAGTTGCTCTTAATGCGAGCAGGAGTAACACTCTTGGGTATAACAGACAAACCACGCTGTATCTGAAAGCGGATACAGACCTGCGCAGGAGACTTGCCATATTTACTGGCAATTGCCACCATCTTGGGATCATCCAGAAGGTAGGGATCTCCAGGTTTTGCCCACGGACGATCAGGTGATCCCAGAGGGCTGTATGCTGTTACTGAGGTAAAGGAATAAAATGTAAACAGATTATTTCACATTATGTCTGAGATGCTGTGGACTTCAGGTTAAGAGATAAAGGTTTAAGACTTGAACTATGTATAGCTGTGCATTTGTTAACCCTTAACCTCTAAAAGTGATTAACATGTGACTTCTCCCTACAGCATCCATACATTATCCAGCAAACAGGTAATGAGAAAACTCAAACTTATCAAGCGAAAGTTGTTATCATGATCTAACACTAAATTCCTAGGAAATGTGTAGCAGCTGAAAGGGAGAATTAACAATCAGATCTTAGGTTAAAGGTTTAAAGGAAAAACTTACCAACCACATCTCTCTTCCCGCAATGAGCTAAAAGATCAGCTTGATTAAGGTAGGGATGACACTCCACCTGTAATACGGCAGGCTTTACACGGCTCTTCTCTATAATGTCATCAACTTGTTTACTGTTAAAATTTGACAATCCTATAAAACAGAAAAATTCAAAAATCAGCTGAAGGCCAGTTATACTATTGACCATTAGAATATGTGTCATAGAATTAAGAAGACCTCCTAGATGCAAAATAATAATGATATGAAAAACTAATCTTTTTGGAACTGCTAGTCTTGTGATGTTCGAGCAGTGACAGATGGAAAGAGAGTTTACACTGTGGGTTGCCTGGTGCCTAAAGAGAGCACATGGGTCCGAAGATCCAACATTAATACAAATGAATATAATAATAAGCATCTCATGTTTGTATTTCCTTTTTTTTTTGGTTAATTGCTGATGACCTAAGCTTTTTTATCCTCCTCACTCTCTCTTAGGCAAGTAAAGGGTTACAAAAGCTTTTCCCTAATTGCTCCATTGATCTAGACAGTTCCTGAGATGGTTACTAGCACAGATGGCAAAAAAAGCATTTTTGGTCACTCCTAGAAGTGAAAGAGTAGACTCAGAATCCAACAAATGAATTATTGGCCAGTGAAAACCACTGTACTCAGATTTTTGACCAATGTATAGTCTTTTGGTCAAAATTTCCTTTAAAACTGTAAATGCTGAATGCAGTCTGGCAAAGTTCCCTGCAAACTGTTGTAGAGCACATCAATGCAAATAAGTATTACTAATGCCTCAGCATCACTGTCAGTTAAGAAAAAAATTATTACCAATGGCTTTGACTAAGCCTTCATCCACTAAGGGCTCCATAGCTTTCCAGGTATCACATGGATCATGATATGCATAGATTACACTTCCATCAGCTTCCTTAGGGAAAGGGTTATCACCATCTTGGAAAGATAATGGCCAGTGTATAAGGTAAAGGTCAAGGTAGTCTAGTTGTAGGTCACTCAGTGTGCGCTTCAGAGCAGGTAGCACATCAGCAGGGTTATGCTTTGTGTTCCATAGTTTAGAGGTGATAAACAGATCCTCTCTTTTCACCTGCCAATAAGAAATAGCATATAACTCTGAGATACAATTTTTTTCATTAGAATTTGTTTGTGCCATTCTCCCAAATCCTGAGGTCTACAGGAACATGGGTAAGGAAAATCTAAATTGCTGCACCAAAAGAATTTTAAAAAAGGACAGAGGTCACAATCTAGCCAAGTAGCCCATTCTGCCTGAGTGTATCCCAGTTTCTGTGGTATGAAGTGACTAGGAGTTTAACTACTCCTCCCTGGATAGGATGCTCATTCATCATAGCCCACCCCCTACCGTAGCATTTAATCAGGTTTCTCTAAAAGTTTTCTAGTAACTATTTCTACTCCTAGGTGGGGAGGGGACAGTACCTATTGATACTCCTGGGTGGGGAGGGGCACTTTGAATGTTTAGTGTCTTGCCTGATGCAAGGACACAACTCATCAACCCAGCCTGGGCCAGGTTGTTCAAAGCTGGGTTAAGGTAACTTAGGGTTTGAGGGAAATCTGATTTTAGACCAAAAAGCTTTAAAATTAAAATTCAATATAATTATTTTTGCCTATAGTTTCATAACTGGATGCTCTGAAAAGAATTGAAAAAATGATCCAAAAGAGGCTTTTAAACAAAGGAATAAAGCAGGGCGTGAAATTAACTTTTTTTTCTTATAGCCACTTGGCTCCTTAATTCTTCAAAGTGGTAGCCAATTCAAAAAAAGTTGGTCGCCATTTTCAAAGACAAACAAAATCTTTCTTTACGCTGTCAGCGTTCTAGATAGACCCTCCAAAATTAAGTTAGGGAAAAGATCTTTAACATGCTACAAAGTGGACACTAGGATGGATGATATACAACGTTCAGGCTCATCTAAATCCAAGATGGTGTCTAGTTATCGATCGAGATGTATGTGCTACGTTTTGGAAACAAACTTAACGAGGAAGTTTGCCGCGGATTTATCTTTGCAAATCTTTTTTATTCACTATATCTCTTGGTAAGGTTATGATGAAACGTTCTAGTCGCCAATTTGGCGACTAACTTTCAGGATTTGGTCATCAAAGTGAAAAATTTAGTCGCATTGGCGCCTGTATTAGGCGCAATTTCACGCCCTGTGAAGGATCTCAGATTAAAATTTAATTATGTGTTTGCACTAATCAGCCTTCAGACAACCAGGCCCAGGTTTCAAACCCAGACCCCTTGCCCTGCAAGACTGCCAGGTCTCCTATCCCTTGTGTGCAAAAGAAGAGCCTTTTAAACATTCACAAATCCAAAGATATGTGCATATTTTCAGCCAAATCCATCAATCCAGCTTATTTTCATTCTTTCAAATCTGGATCAATGCTATTTAAAAATTTTCTTTGATGTGACTTGGTATCACCATGATTAAGTATGTCTTGCTGTAAGGCAAGGTTTCTGCACATCCTTAAATTTCACTGTGGATGCAGCTCTTAACTTTGCTAAAAGGCAATGATGGTGAGATAATATATTTCCTTTAAGATTGGCGCTTTATATTAGAATAGTACAAGGTATACGAAATTCTTTTCAGCCTTTCTTTGGGTGTGAATAAATTTTATGCCCGTATAAACTGGTGCCCGTAAGACTAGCATTACATGTTGTATTGCTTAATCGTCAGGGTTAGAAGACCTAGAAAGCTCCTCAAATAATTCGGTTTACGCCCAAAATCTGAATAGCTCAGTCAACGAGGCACCATTGTGCCGACCAAATTTCAAGCGTTTGTAAGGGCCAAACACGCCGACCTGTGATGTTACAGAAGTCCTCGTTACGCGAACCTCACCCATGAATATTTATCATATCCACTTCTCAAATCGCCGGTTCTAAAATGGTCGTTTCGGATAAAATATCCTCACCGTAGTTCCAATGCAAGCTTTTAGAGCCTCTCCTACTTCCTTTTCATTGCCATAAACTGCAGCACAATCTATATGTCTGTAGCCGGCCTCAATGGCTACTTTAACTGCATTGGCGACTTCGCCCGGTTTACTTTTCCAAGTTCCGAGACCTAGCGACGGAATTGATCTGCCATTGTTTAACTTAATCGACTGCATTGTAATTCAAAGTCGGAAATGGTTCTATTCGTCTTTGCAAATGCCTTAAACAGCGAAAGAACTGTCGATTCAAAAATAATTATAACTAGGCTTTTAAAGTCAAGCGACACAAAGGCGTGGTAGCAAAGCCCCAAAGCTGGAGCGACAGAATGATACCTCGGTTGATCTGGGTCGCGATGGACTGAGTCCTTCAGAGAAGATATGACAGAATACTTAAAGAGTTGGTGGAGGTTAAACTCGCTTGTAATAGAGGTTTGCTTTTAAAATGGGGAAGTTGGACTGAGAACTTTTTTGGAAACAAAAAAAAAAAAAAAGAAGGGAAATGAAGGACGCACTTAATCACCTGTAAGAGTATCAACAAATGAGCAAAAACAAATTGGCCTTCCTCGACACCACAGTTAACAAAAAACTTGATGGATGCCCAACCACCTGCGTATACAGGAGACTGACACATACTGACCAACGCCTAACGTATTGTAAAAAATTAATTTACCAAAAGAGGGCGAGGCTAGAGTCTTATCTCCTTAGAAAATATTTATTAAACTTGTCAAATGAACCGCAACAGTTGGCTAAAATAAAAACTCCGAAACGTCTTAAAATTCCAAACAAATGGATAACAAATTTGCGCGAAAGAAAGCTCAAAAACAACTCCGTGGAACAAAAAGAGTACGCGAAAAATATCCACGGTAGTGTTCCAATGTCATGGTTAGAGTTCTTTGACGTGATTGGCTTACTTATGAAAATCACGCGCCGCGTGTAAACACAAAAAGAGTGCAAAGGATAGAAAGGAGGATAAATTTGTAGTTGAAATTGAAAAACGAAAGAGATTTTCTGAACGTATAATTCACATCCTCCACAATTAGTAAAGCGCGGTATTGTCAAGTACTTTTACGAGTCTGCGAAACGTCTCGCAACACAGCGCCCCCCCCCCCCTCATTACGTTCAAGGAGAAGAAACTTCTGTCATCTATTCTTGTTTCTGATCGTTCTCCTTCTTCTTTAGTGAAAGGGTAACAAAAACCAAGACACCGACCACCAGCACTGAATCCCCCACCGAGTTTAGATCCATAGCAGTTCTACCCCATATAAAAGAACTCTCCGAATAACTTCGCCGCCGTCTACAACGACAGGGCATACGCGCCATTTTCAATTCAGAGACTACGCTGCTATCACACCTTTTACGCTCGAAGAGATGCCGTCGTCCGGCTAAATAGGATGGCGTAGTCTACAAGATTCCTTGTGAGTGCGGGAAGGTCTACATCGGCGAAACCGGCAGACCCTTACAGGAGAGAATCAAGGAACACGATAGGGATATGCGACCTCCGCCGTTTTAGAGCATGCTCACAACAGCGGACATCGCCCGCTCTGGAACGAAGTAAAGGTCTATTGATCTTGCCCCTCAGTTCTTCACACGCCGGGTCATAGGGGCAACTCGCATAAGACTTCGCCCTAACAACATCAACAGGGACAGTGGATTTAAATCCCAGAGGCCTGAATGCCAACATCAAAAAACACAACAGCAGGAGAGCTGTGCGGTAGCAGATCATAGAGGGACCTGATCCAAATGTGCATCAGTCACGGCTGTGGAATTCGATTCAGTCAGAGCTGAGAACTACAGCATGTAGGTGACGCGTACTCAATTCACCTCATCGCCTGAAGAAGACTAACAGAGTGCAGTCCACGATCCACATCCAGAGAGACCACATTGTGAAACAAACGATTATATTTCTCTTTTGAAGGATTTTCCTTTGAATATTTCGTATGAATGAAATAAAATAAATAATCGAAAAGAACCATTTCCAGAGTATGTAATATTCAGATCATTTTATAACCGTAAGCAGGGCCCTGCCCCTTTTTACGATGGCCCAGGATACCATGGCTCATACGGTGGCCCAAGAGGCTCAAAGCCCAGTTTTGTCTTGCTTTTTTGACTATAAATCCCTTCTTTCTTATCCTTGCCCACATCTTACGATATCCCACAAAACAACCGCTTTTACCGAGTTTTTTCTCAATGGCACTTCTCAGTTCATCATCAGATAATTTTTCTTGATGATCCTAGTTAGAGAGATAAGCCTTCTTTTCAGAGTTGATATGCTCACCCCATGGAGCTTCGGAAATTCAAGTATTTCCAGATTACTGTAGCCTTGCCAGAAATATTGCAATACAAACTCCAGATAATCTTCAGCAGTTCCGTCATCTACTCTCTTACATGGCGTATATGCTGGCAAAGGCATCTCTCGACTTCTTAAATCAGTTAGGACAAAATGGTAATGTTAAAATTCCCGCCAAAAGCCAGATTGCATAGCACATGAGTATGCGCATAGCTGTTGCGTCTCAACATAGAGAGCTGGTACCTAAATACTGAAAATTAAACAGGACTGCGAATTGAAACAAAGTTGGACTGTGAAAAAACAAAACTGGACTGTGAAAAAATGAAATTGGACTGTGAAAAAATAAAACTGGACTGTCAAATACAAAACTGGACTGTAAGCCTCCTAGGCCATGGTAGGTTAACATCACTGTGAGTAAATTTTGTTGCTAAGCTCCATTTTAACCGTCTGAAATTCAGATCGTTTTAGTATTTGTTTCTTCGGGCGACTTGACTTTTTTTTTCGAGCGACATTACTAAAATTTCGGGCAACATGACTCAGGTTTCAGGCGACATGACTTCGGGCGAGATGACTCTCGGGCGACTTGACCAGTTACCCCATACCCACTGGAAGAAATTACGCCGTTAGTTACCGGCGTAAAATCTTATAGTATATACATTACCGACTGGATGAAATTTTGCCGTTAGTTGCTGGCATAAAATCGTACAGTATATATATCACCGACTGGAAGAAATTACACCGTTAGCTACAGGTTTAAAAAAATAATTTTTTTCTAGAGTTAACCTTTACAACCAAACATCAGTTTGTATTTTCCCCATACTGTTCTCTATACATTTCTTAAGGTGCCGACAAGGAGAATCTGTTTAACAATCAAGGGCTTCTTTAGCTGGTGATCATTTCCTTTATTCTCATGACCTTAATGTGCAATTCAGGAGTGATATTGTCAGGAGAAATTAGATGCTAGTCACTCGTAGAGGTTAAAAAGTTAATGAATGATTTTCTGGAAGGCTAACCCATCCATCTTCCTACACTCAGCAATAACAGCTCTAAATCAACATACATGTGAACATTTTATTGTCCTCTTTTCTTGCTGTCTCTCAGGCCTTAAGATCTATAACTGTAAAATGGCCTCAGAATAGGAAATTAAATAAATAATGATTTAAAATTTAACATGTGTTACTCATCAAGTAAATTTACAAAACTCATTCGGGTTAATTACACAGTCAGGTATAATATGTGTTGAAATCTGAAGTTGATTTTTCTTTAGTCTCATCACATTACGATGTTTGGTTCAGCTGTTATGTTGTTGGGAGAATTTAGATGTTTTTAACTCCCAGGGGTCTAGGATTTAAGCCTGTAACTTTCATGATAAATATGTTGGAAAATTTTCAGGAACAGTATGCATGAAAATGAATGATCTGTTTAGCTCTTTCACTCCTGGGAGTGACCAATAATTGGTTTTCGCATGACTGTAAATGCTGGTATATGAAAATCATATATGTGCGCTGCAGTTGAAGAAACAAAAATTAGTGATCCTAGCAGTTATGAACACTACTTAACTAGTGGTTGAAATAAGGCCCGGAAAAAAATTGATTTCTTATCACAGTGTCAATACGATCTCAAGGAGAGCAGTGATGAGAATAACAAAAATCATTACAGAGGAAATTACTACCTGATTCAATACTAAATTCAGAGAGCTAACTATATAAACATGCAAATAAGGAAAGGGGAACTAGTCTAAGTAAGCTAGACAATGGTGTCACACTGTACATCTGATGGTGTAAGGCTTTTGTGATTTAAGTCATTTGAGTTAAATAAAATAATAAATATACTTGGTGGTAATGAAGAGGACTTACAGTTTTTCTGTGATAATTTGGATTTGAAGGTTGATGGCAAGAAAGTCTCAAGAGATGCTGCCCATCCTCATTTCCCATTTAATATACCATATTAATATCTCTTCTTTTTTGTGCTTATTGCCCACAAATGTTTACATACTGACAACTTCTAATGTGACTTTTTTTTCCTTTTTTTTCTCTTCTTTGTTTGCGTTTTTGCACGTTGGTGAGGTGAAATTGGTTTAAAGAATTTTTGTCAGGTGTTTCAAAAGCATTTAGGAGTCAAAATTGTGATATTAAATGGTGGTGTTCAAAGCTCAACATGCTGAGTAGCTCCGGAAAGATACTAAATACTTAAACATGGTTTTGTGAAAATAGTTAGAATTTTAAAATTCAACCAAGCAATTTTCAAATGAAATATTTTCTCATATAGTTTTATGAGTAATAAAGAAAATATGGAATTTCAACTTGTGTCTTCACAGTAAACTCAGTCTACAAATAAACTAAAAGTATTGACTAAAGTTTGGTGGGGAAAGGTAGGAGATGTATTGCACTCTTGCAACAACTGTTTTGGCTCTATTTTCTAAATTTTTTTAATTTCGTCCCCCTCCCTCCCTCCCTTGACAGGGTCTCTCATTTCCAACCCTCCCCACTCCACCTTATAGAGATTTGTAGAAGAGAGACCCTGGGAACAAAGTCAATGGACGAGAGAGTCTATCCTAATGTTCTCCATCTCCAACAGCTTCTGGGTCAAAGTCTTGAATGATGAATCGAAGAATGCGATTGGGCCAACAAACAAAATTCTCAGCTTTGGCAATGTAATGTTTTCCATTTTCAGAAAAGTACAGAGTTACAGTCTTCCCAGACCTCTCGTTGTAGGCGTTCAGACCGCGCAAAAACTCTGCGTCAGTTTTGTCTTGCATGCTAATTTCAGTTTTGTAAAAAAGATTCGACACTGCAAACTCGATAATTCTGGTATTCATGAAATCAGAGCTCAACATATTGCCTTCTAAATACAGAATAATGTACCCACCGGTAGAGAAGCTGGAATTAGTCTTCTGGCTATGCGATGAGCGAGGTGGAAGGTTTTGCTCAAACTGAAGTTGGTTTCCATGACTCCAGCCGACTTCACCCAAAACAATCTTTATTGGAAGGTCAGCTTCATTGATAAACTGAATAGAATAATTATAGCCAAAGAACTGGCAAAGAAAGCAATTGCAGTTCTCTACTGACCTCAAAGTCACTTCCTGTTGACTCACTTTCTTTGCAGAAGACTCGACTGTTGGTAAATTCGGCATTGGCGACAAACCTAAGCTTTGACGAACGATTTCTACCAGGTCTCTATCACGATTTATTCGGCTTAAAGCCAGAATTTTGGTGAGTTTTCCGCCCTCAATTCTTCCACGAAATTTCAAAAATCTTTTATCAGACAGAAAAGAGAGTTTCTCTTTAGCTTCTTTAATTTGGAAAGTCATTTTACGGTCCACAGTGGCTACGTCGTCTTCGTGCGTGGATCCTAATTCTAAATATTTTGCTTTGGCAACGAACAGAAGAGCCATGAAGCAAGAGTGAGCTTCAGAGTACTTAACTACAGCTGCTACGAAATCTTTCACATCGGGATCCTATGTCAGGTTGTCTTCATACTTGAAAGGATGCGGTGACTCAAACCTGATCGAAAGCTCACCCAAAAATTGCGCGTAATCATTCCACAGAGTAGGATCATCTAATTTCTCCTCTTCTTTTATTCTCTGCAACTGAAAAATTTGTTCTGACACGCGACGTTTGAGCCCGTTATATTTCTGATCATGTAACCTTTTGTTAAAGTGAATCATTTCATGGTGAACAACATTTGTTAGTTGGTGTACCACACTTGACTGATTTGGTTTGCTTTCCATTATCAACACGCCAACGGCTTCTGAAAGTCTCCGTAAAATAAAGCTGTAAGGTTTACCAGGTTCAACCAGGTTTAAAAGGCTTGAGACAATGTCAAGAACACCCTTTAAAATGTTCAGAGGATCTTTACTTTTAAATTTTTCAACGCTATTTGTAGTGGTTGTAATAACTTTTTTCATTTCTTCATAGGATATTTTATTCGATTTGCCTTTGCAACTGTCTTTGTTCTTGTCTTTCTGTTCTTCCACCGAGGCCTTTACCTCATCAAGTTTTTTTTGGAACTCGGGAAAACCAGCTGACTTTGAGTGCAGATCGTTTAGCGCATGCTCTATTTCAGAAATGCTTTGAAAATCTTTGCTGTTAGATTGCGTCGCTTGTTTCTAAAACAGACAAAAGACCAAAAAATCAAATATTTACCCTGCTGACTTATTTATCAGTAAAAGTTTCGAAAGAAGAAAATCACCCCTTCCCTTTCGCTTCCGCTAGACGCGGAATTTAGATATTGAAGTTTTGGACTTGCGATTGGTCCGTTTATCTCGGTTATCAGCTCATATACGTATCAGTTTCCGAGGCCTGACTTATTTGCACTCACAGTTATCAGTGTTCTATGACTATATTAATGTTTTACTAGTTTCAATCAATTCTTTTAAACGCCTCGAAAAAGTCTTTTTTAATGTCGTTTTATTACAACAGTCGCTCTGCTGTATACTCACTATGCATGTTTACACTACACTTATTTACATGCTGGAAATGATTTAATTATTTTTGGAAACTTGAAGGCAAGAGGAACTCGATTGAACGGAAACTGAGGACATATTCTAGAGGCTCTCAATGGGTTAACCGTTAGCCGTAAACCGGCCAAAATATTTAACCGTTAGGCGTAACAAATGACAAATTTGGACTGTTAGTCATAAAGAAAGTTAACCGAAAAAACAATTCTGGTGTTTACCGTTAGCCGCTTAATGGCCAAAATTTTAACCGATCGCCGAAAAAGTCGTGACTCTATTGCTGGTTTTCACGTGACGTCACTAAATTTCAGACTTCAGAACTATTGATCCTCCTGAGATTTTACTTTCATGATGTATTAGAGCAGCTAAAAACTAATATTCAGACAAATTTTCACTCCAAATGGGTTCTTGGTTTAGTGATAGACTACTCTTGAATTTCTAAGCTTTTGCGTGACGTGGCCTTTTACATGACGAGCGAGAGAGCTGTTATGTTGGTTTAAAAGGTGACTTATTTAGGGAAATTCAGCTATCTGAACAGTTCTTGTATTAGAATAAAGTATTATTGTTACGTTTATGAGTTCTTAGAGAGATAAATTCACGCTTTTGTAGCAAAACTCAGTGACAGATGTTTCTGCTGGTTTCCGGCCGCCATGTTGGTGCCCATCTAGGTGGGCACCAGCATGGCGGCTCCATACAAATCTCTATAAATTTGGGAAAAACGTTTCTCCTCATATCTTCCGTAAGAAAAATTGCTGTGACCTGAATCTTGGCGAGAGTCTTTACATATCTAGCTTCTTTCTATTTCCAGATTCTAGACTAAATCGATTGAACGGTTTTTATTTTTTATTTTGATCTATTTTGAATGGCGTGACACTGAAAACCAGCAATTGAGACCTTCATAGACTGACTTAAAATCATAACAGTTAGAAACCTAAAAAAAAGTCCCCAAAAAAAAAACCTAGAAAAAAAGTCTGAATTAAATAGTAGTGACTAATAATTCGTGTCTTACCCATTTGGATCCCACTTCTCCAGACTCACTATTCTTCTGTGGGCATGTTTCGCTGGAATGGCCGCTGGCGTGGAGGCAAAGGACATTGCAGGCGACCACATACAGTACAATTTGCAGGAAAATGATTTTGATCATTGCTTGAACTTCTGAAATATATAGGATTGGGAGAATTTAAAGAAATGAACTCAATTTAATTTTTCATTTAGAGTTCAGGGTGTATTATTGAAGCAACCAGAAGTACTGAATGTATGTCACGTTAGCCTAACCGAGGTCACGCGAATTTCCAAGAAAACGAAAGTTATTGTCTTCAAGGGCCGAATCAATTACCATAACCTCGCTACTTTTTTCTTCAGTTTTTCACCTGCGAAAATGTATGAATTGCAAGACCACTGGATTTTCAGTTTGTACATGGAGAATTGGAGTTTGTGGTGACTATAACATTGCTAATAAATTTAGTATGTTAGAAAATTTGATCTCAACGACCCGCTCCTGCAGGTGTTCTGGATAATATAATAAGGCCTAGTTCAAACGTCGATCTTAACATGTACCGAACCTAATTGCAATTTGGGTCGACTCGAATAATTAAGAGCGGCAGTTGATTTAAACGTCTATACAAATCTGCCGATCCTAATTGATTCAAACGTCGATCTTTACATGTACTTAATAGGAACGTTAGGTTCGGTACATGTAAAGATCGACGTTTGAACTAGGCCTAAGCGACTTGCGACATGTTTCTCGTTTTCCTCAGAAATAAGGTTGCAGGATTGTTCGCCTTTCGTGTAGTTCTAAGCTTCACGAAAAAGGAACGATATTACGTGGTTAGAGCTTTAACCGATTTTGTTAAACTTTTTATTCCTACTTTCGGAGGTCGCTCGTGAATTATATATGATTGCTTCCTTGAACATTTGATTTCTCTAGAAAACGTTTTCATCTCAGTCAAAAGCTCTCTTGCCTTAGATCAAAACATGCTCTTCTCTTACCTTTTTGAGTCTTGAGTCGCTTTATAATGTTTTCCTCACGTGTTAGTAGAATTTAACTGAATTGTTTTCGTGAATTTGTCCGCCGACCTTAGATGATACGTTTGCAAATCCGGGTACTTCCTTATCCCCAGAGATAATCGAGTAGTCCTGGTAATGAAATTCTTCAGAGCAGGCTTATCCCAGTCCCCCATAAATATAATCTCGGTTTTCAGCTGAAATATGACTGGTAAAGCGCGAATTTATGTCTTTGTTTTTGAAAGTAATATGATGCTATATTCTGCATATCGTTCTTCTTGTTATAGCTAGCAAGCAACTAATATTGCAAAAAAAAAAAAACTTGTTTAGGACGGCCCGCGGGAGGGTGCTGAGCAATGTTTTTAAAGTTTGTGGCTGCGCAGATATTTCATCAACAGGTACCCTTGGGCTATTTGCATCAGTAAATAAAGACAACTTTTGAAAGAGGTACACTGCCATGGAATAATTTTATAACTTTTTAATTTACCTGATTAACTTCAAAAAAAATCTGGAGGAAAAAAATTTATTTAAACTATGAATGTAGGTTACCCATAATGATAACCTCCGAGAGGACCTCAGAAGAAATAATAGAATCTTGAAAAAACCGTGTTTAGTCTTACAGTTCAAGTTATTAAATAAATGGCGAAAGAAATTCCTAATTTAACTGATATTCGCGAAGTTTTATACCTGAGCTCTACATCTGATGGCTGGTCAAGCTTCATGCATGATGTAAATCATGTGTGATATTTAGGATTATTCTACGGTGGATATTTACTCGACACATTCTCGTTTTTTACCACCAGTTGGACTTACTTATTTAAGTAATGAATTTTACAAGAACTGATCGATCAAATTTATTATTATATAACTTAACACGATGCGAATGTTTGGTACTGTAAAATATCAGTGCGATTTAGATCATTAGAAGATAAAATTATTTCGTTGTCAGTGGGGAAAAATTAGGTAGAAAACATGTATGTTGGAGTCAATGCCACCTTCAATAGATGCAGATTTATTTTAGAGAATTGTTAAATAAAGAGGTACCACAGTTTTGCACAAAATATGGTTCCATGATTCTTTCTTCCTGATAAACAGTGTTAGATAGCCCAGCGGCGATGATGCAGAATATCACTTTGAAAGTCTGTGGCTTTATCGGACCTATCTCAATGATAGAAGTGCTGTGTGCCAGTGAGAAATAAGGTCTTGATTACTTTTATACACTTTTGTGCCCGTTATCCTGTAATATGAATTTTATGGATGGAAATTCCTCTCAGTTAGTCAGCCTTAATGTGGTTCTTGCTGCTTGCAGACTTCTCTCTCTCTTTGCTAACCTCAGAAGATGTCTTCACCATCTTCTTGAGAAAAGAGACATACACAAAAGATAGAACAACCACTGACCCAACGAAAACGCCAATATCCACTGCGAACAACATGTTTTCCCCAGCTGAAGTGTAACCCCTCAAAAGTAGCAAGAATCTCCGACGAGAACAATACCTCCTTTCGGGCTTTATAAACCCTGCCTCTGGCGACTTATTTTCGGCTTTTTCTAAAGGAACGCACTTCTTTCCAGAAACGACGCTCTTTTTTCTGCTGAGCTGTTTAGAAAAGATGAAATGACGCATTAACTGGATATACCCGCGCTATAAAAACTTGATGAATTTAAACCGCAAAAACGTGACAACTCCGCGCATCTTTCTGATTAAATATGGTAGCTTGTTTTTCCTTTTTCAGGAAAAGCCGCTTATTTAGCTTTGCTAAAGACAATCGTGGATTGCTTTATATACACGACCTCTGTAATAACCATTTTAAGTCGTCTAGCACTCTTTTGCTGTCATTTTTCGATGAGACCCAATCTTGCTGATGTATACGAAAACACATCAGACTCAATCTTGCGGATCTATGCGAAAACACATCAGGTAGCGCAAGCGTTCTTTTTGAGGACGCGACGCCACAACTGCCGAAAAACTGGGCAACAAATAAGATATTACAGAGTTAAGCACCTCGTTCACGGCAAATAGCAAACGTAAGATCGTTTCACTTTCTGTCCCCTACTTCTGCCCCTAGTGCGTAAAAACGAAAATTTTCGCATCGTTAGTGATTATAAGCCTGTTTTGCTATTTTTCTGAAGGGACGATTTGAAGATTATGGCGAGAATAAAATTTTTTGTTTATCATTTCCGTAACTAAATGTCACTTGACTCGCCATTTGCATTTCCATGCTGAACTTTATAACTTTCAAGCCGTCGATTCTTCAATAGAAATGTTGATCAAATATTTTTTCGGTCATTTTCACATGCAGATATAAAATAGACAGAATTTTGGGTCAAAATTCTGCCTATTTTATATCTTCATGTGAAACTGTACTGAGACAGGTCTCAGGAGGATTATAGGACATTTAATAAAATGACCCAAAAAAATGTTTGATCAACATTCCCACTGAAGTGAACACAAGCTAAAGGGGAATGAAAATCGTGACAGTTAAAATTGTTTTGAATAACTCTTATCCATATTTGCAAATGAATACGAGTCACAGTCATTGTGGGTGGTTTTTTTTTTCCTTTTTTCACGCTTGGAAGAAGTCGTTCATTGAGGACGAATATTGAAGACGTTGACTCTAATTACTTTCTTTTAAAAGAAAATTGTCGAATTTCTGTGTTTTGTTATTTTTTTATTCTCTTTTGTTTGTTTTTTAGCATTTGGCCATAACTTGCAAATTTATTATTTAGAGACCCGACAGCATGCAAACTTGAGTTGTGAGTATCCGTATAAAATTTGTACTTTTTTAATGAGACTACGGAGTACGCAGTTCCAGGAAGCACATTTTATAATTTTTTTCCGGCAACATTTCATTCATTTGAACCAAAAAATATATCCCACAAAAATATTACAATATCTACACCCTTTTTAACTCTATCTCCATAGGAACAAGCCAAACGACCAAGAATGATGAAAATATTACGCAACCGTACGATTCGACCTTCATTGCAGACCGTTTTAAATATTCGATTAGACGAGAAAAATAAGAGTCGTTTCTAGTTCAAAAGATAATATTCTATGCAAGAAGTTTTGATTGCAGTATTTGCAAGTTTATATCTGTTCACCTTTGCCTGTCAATGTTAGTCAGCGGATAAAAGCGCTTGCTCTACTATGCCGGTGATATCGCACTCTTAAAGTCGCCCCATTCGTAAGATCCTTAATTGAAGTCGAGTCCCGATTATTAACCAATGATTGCGCATTATTAATTGATATCAGTGTCCCTATCCAATTGCATACTCCCTCTACCGTCAAAACTACAGTTGGAAATCCATGAAGATAAGTAGCTGCAGAATTCTAGCTGACTGATGTCCTACGAAGTTGCCAAGAACCACGTCCTTTAATAATACGAATGTCCCATATCGTCTTTTTCAACAGGCTGGAAAGCTGACTCTGATTTCTCACGAAATTTGCTGCCACCAAAGTAATACTTAACCACAACAGCATTCACGACGGAGAATATTACGACACCTGTGATAACGAGACAAATTTCGAGTATAGGCATTATTGATCACACTTCATCACAGCAACGAGGCTGTAACTAAGAAAAGACAAGATCGCACAAGTGACTAGCGATTTTCACCCCACTCCCATCAATTCCCAATCGGTTGCTCTCAACCCCTACCCTCACGAGAAATTCTTGTTTGTAAATTACTTTGAATTGTAAGAGGACTTGTGACAGGGAATTTTCTGCGCCAACGCTTACTTATTATAGAGGAATTAGAAAAGAGAGTGTCCAGCATTTTTTTCGATTTAGTTTGATCCTTATAGTCTTAATCGAACTAATGGGGCGATCGGGAAAATTTTATGGTGACACGCCAAAAGTCCTCGCCCCACTCCCCAGGTGAAAAACTTCGATCGGTCTCTTCCTAAATATATTCATTTATCCATTGGCAGGTTAGTTAGGCCATTATTAAACGAATGCCTGTAAATACAACCGAAAAGCTTTACCGCCGCCGATCCTCGTAGTGCGGATGGAGAAAATTTAACTCGTTTTTCAAGTGTGGACGAGAGACTTTGTTGCATTCCTCAAATTGCGTTTTCAAATTTATCCAGCGCGTTGTGAACAGGGAATGAATAAGAAACAAAAACCCTACGTGTTAATTTTTCACAATAACTATTTATTTATTCAAAAGCGAAGCAATTGCACACTCATCCGGAAAATGTTTTATGATATGCTCTGCGGGAAGATCGCAAAACATTTCTGTCTCAAGACGTTCATACCACCTGTTACAGGCGATAATAATACAGGTGTTGGCGCCATATTGAATTTCCTAGCACATGTTGATACAAAAACTGTTCCGTGAGCTTCGAAGAGATGTCAGACATGCCAATAATCATTCCGGCTTGGTGATATGATATGAGACTTGGGTGATATGGTAATGCCAAAGTGTGTTGTTCAGAGGCATGCTTGGCTGGTTAATAATCACTGTGACTGTGTTTGGATCAGGATGTCTTGCTTACTGTTATTACAAACTTTTGAACTATTTCATACGACTCAAGTTTGAAAGCGAGGATCCATATGAAGACGAGCCTGGACCACCGAGATCAAGACGATTTCGTGCGCATGTACGAGATTGTGCTGATAGCGACGAAGAAGATTGTTGCTTATTTCGTGATGAGATTAACGATGTTGATATGAAAATTCATCGAAGCTAAGACGTTTTTTGGCCGATATGGTGGTAATGTGGACAGACTGGAGCACAATGTTAGTTGCAGCGAGATTTTCTTAAAAAAAATAAGTATAACTGGATTAATTAAACGGTGCTTGTTGAACTGCAACTAATTAAAAATCTCAAAGCATTCAATGCAAGACATGCTGGCAAAGTAATCATGCAAGTTAATTGTTATCGGAACGCGAACGTTATGGAGAATCACGAGAATAATTTAGTTTTTCTGAATATGTCATGTTTGATATTTTATTGTGGTCCACATATTCTGTTCCGATCATCATTATGATTTATCTCCAGAACAGGCGTAATTTTGCGCTATCATGCGACTGGAGCAGAAGCAAACGCGAGGTGAACGCTCCTCTTTCCCCGCGTGTACTTGCGTTTCGCGCGTGCATCTAACCGCGGCGTGTTTGCGGTTTTTGTCTGCGCTAAGATGGTGAACAGCGAAGCCGCGAGAGGCTTGAGATGGAAAATTACGCCAGTTTTGCAGGTTAAAAAAGTGGATTATATTTTCAATCTTATAAACCGTCTTAGCTAAATCGGATTTAATTTATATTCATGGAAGCAGAAGACAATCGATACTAATCTAACTCTGATGGAAATAAAAAAGTTTCTTTTCTCTCACGAAGCGTTTACTTTCAATGACCCTTCTCCCCACCATAAGCCAAAATCACTTTCGTGCGTAGATCTCCAGCCATTTTTAATCACGCAATAGGATCTGGGAAGGACTTATCTTCTCTAAACTACGATCAAACTTTTTTACTTACTTGGCATGAAATGATAGTCGACTGAACCGGCTGGTTGTTTCTCCCGCTAGAAAAATTTAGCCACTGGACGTTGAAATTTTTAAGGTTTTCAAATAGCTGATCGTGAATTTTGTCTGTTTCATGTGCATTTTCACTATCTATTCGTTTTCCAGAATTTTTCCTCTTTTGTTAGATGTTACTCTTCAAATCAAATTTGTCGAGGCGGGCGAGTCATTTTCACGATCCTTACCGAAAACTTCCGAAAGCGTACGGATATTCTCTGACGCCCAAATGGTCAGAGGGATTGTGGGATGCACGTGTTTTGTCCTAAACAGGCGATATCAAAAGATGTTTTGATATCAAAAGAAGGCAGGACAAAGTTTCTTGCAATCTCCTATAATCTACGGTTCCTTTTTTAACGCCAACTTCATTATTTCAAAGACGAGACGACGATTATCAATGAGTAATGAACGGAGCAGTCAAATTACAAAACAACGGGGAGCTGGAAACTGTCTCCAGCTTCAATCCGAAGGAAGAGTTTGAGAAGCGGCGATGGGTTCTCATTACAAATGTCCCAGATGGCGTCGATTTAGAGGTAAGATACCGAGATTGTTTACCATGTGAGCAAAATCTGAGAATCAGAAGTTGAAAGTTGTTGGAACAGGCACTAAAACAGCGATCGCAACAGCCATACATCTACGCCAATACGGTAACAATTTGCTATCTGCATCACAAGCTGACTGTACTGTTGAATTCCTTTTATGTAATGTATTTCTCGTTGGGTAGTTCTTGAAAATTATTGGTGATGATATTGACAATTGAGCCTGTTTTTACCGTCTGGGCTAAGAGTGAGTTTCTAAACGTTTTGTTTCGATCGTGTACATTGCAGTGGTTGGATGAGGGGGGGGGGGGGGGAGGAGGGGGGGGGGGAAAGGAAGCGTTATACGCTTACACTTAAAAACTGAAAAAACGACCATCTTTACTCTATACCCCAACCGAAAAATTGAGACTAGTGGGAAGATTGACTTGAGACTGGTATTTTGTCTTGCAGGATTTGAAGACAAATTTCCTTCAAGGCTTTGATGTTATTGATTTAAGAATAGAAAAGAACTCAGGTGATAAATTCGTGCACAAGTATAACTATATTCTACTCAATGCAGGATCTCTCAATTTATTTACTTAGTTGTTACATCAGAGAGATAGCCTTTGAAGATGAAACAAGTCATGCAGAATGCTTACTATTGGCTTAAAAAATGATGTTTTAGTTGCTTTTCTCTATGTCTTACATTTGTACTCAATGATCAGGCCTCAGCTTGAATCAAAAATACAGATTCTCCCAAGTAATGACAGTACATATCTCTTTGGCAAGCAATGGAATTAAGCGTTATATCCCTAGAGTATCTCTGAGTATAGGAAATATCATTTCTTTACTTCTCATGACCTGTCTGCTTGACAGTATATTGCAATTGTAAGGAGAATTTTAGTAGTAATCACTTCTGGAAGCCAAAGGTTAAATGGGAATAATTTCATATAATTTCAACAAGAAAGTTAGGCTTTTGTATTGTTGTTGTCAAGTGAAATAAGTTGTTTTTATCAATCTAGAGAAAGTTGGTAGTTTTTTCATATAGCAGTTAGGTTTTGTTGACTGGTATTTAGCAATCCAAATGTTTTAGGAGCATAAGAGTTTAGAATAGCATAATGAAAAGTTAAGTTAATTCTCCCCTCTAGCTCTAGGTATTTCATTATCACTTAGTTGCGAGAATTTGGTATTAGATCAAGATAGCGGCTTCTACCTGTTAAGTTTGTATATTCTCATTACCTTTTTGTTGGATAACGTTTGTGTATTTTCAGGAGAAGTTACATATTAATTACCTATGGGAATTTAAATGTTAACTAGTATTTCCTTCCTTTATAGCTCATGTTCTTCTTGGAGCACCTGAGCAGGCTGTCACTGCCATTAACTCACTCAATAGGCAAAGTTTTCATGGCTGTGTCCTTGGTGTCTCTCTTGCTCCACCAGACAGTCTGTTGTTTGTTGGTAATTTGCCATTTGAGTTTAAAGAGGAACAGTTTAGGAGCCTAATGAGCCCATTTGGACCCATAGAAAGAATATTCCTTGTGCGGAGTATGTTTACGGGAGAAAGTAAAGGTTATGGTTTTGTGGATTATGTCACACGTGAGTCAGCTTGTCTTGCCAAACAACAGTTGATGAATACAGGGTCAAAATATGTTGGAGGACGAATATTAAGGGTGAACTTTGCTGAGCCAAATCTGTTAACTTATGAAGATTTACATTCCAAGACTCTGTTTGTGGACAGACTTCCCAGAGACTTCACTAATGGGGAAGTGTTAAAGGAGCTATTCAGTCAGAGTGGATCAGTAACATTTGCACAGGTAAATTATACATTGAGAAGGAAATGGCTATGCCATTTATATTTGATCAAGTGCCCAACCCTCAAATGAGCACCCACCCTTAAAAATTGGATTTTTCTTTTGTTTACGCTCCGTTACAAAGGGACACCCCTTGCACAATAATTGACTTTTGGCAATGAAATTTGTCTTGAATTTGTAAGTCAACAAAAATATGATCATTGTTAGAGCATCAGGACCGTGGGGTTTTGTCAAATCTCCATTTGTCTGCTGGAAAGCAAGCTGTCTGTTTGTCAGAAATTAACAAGAGTCTGATGTAACACTCTCCCGTAAGCAGACATCCAACCAAGTTTTTTTTTGATGTCCACTGATTGGATTAATTCTTGTAAATGGAGAGTTCTACCAATGAACTCTTTTTCAAACTCCTGAAGGTGTCAGCAGAGAGAAGAGGGTAAGTTTCCAAAGAATCTGCAGTTCTGCATTAGGGGAGAATATAATGAGATAATTTTGGTTTCATCAACTGAGTTGATAATGTAAATTGGCCACCGCAAAGAGTTTCAAAGTTCTAACAAAGGGCTAACACTTGAAACGTCAGCTTTGAAACTCTTCACTTGGCCTATTTACATTATCAACTCAGTTAATAAAACTAAGTTATTTGCCTATGAGAGAGTTGACTATAATTGTAGTGACAGAGAACTCAAAAGGATTTTATTCTTATCTTTGTATTAAAGGTTGCAGTGAATCCTCAAACAGGCATATCTAGGGGATTTGCCTTTGTTGATTATGGAACAGCAGAAGAGGCAGAACGTGGACAGAAGGCACACAATGGGGCACTTTTAGAGGGCACAAATATCCGTGTGGCTTATGGAACTCCAGGAAGAACTGGTGCAAGCATTCTTGGAGGGCAAAACACCAATGTGGTGAGAGCAATTTTTAAAATCTTAGTTTCTGTTTGTGGTATGACCAACTCTCTAAGATATAATGTTATGAGTAGGGTTAGCCCAGCTGTCAAGCCTAAGATGCTTCAGTTACAAGAAGCCACTGGGAAGGAGCACTACTACTCCCTTGGATGGGATGTCAGCATATGATTTTGTTACCCCCCCCCCCCCCCCACCACATTTTAATGGTTACCTTTCAGGATGTTGTCATGCATTTTGCTTCTGGGTAGAGAGAATGCATTTTTGTAATGCATTTTGTAATGCATTGTAATACATTTTGCTTCTGGGTAGAGAGAGGCTTAGAGTGACAGTTAATTGAAGAACACAACATAAAAAGCCAGCCAGTTATCCAACCTGGAACATCAATCCTCAGTTCTGCATTCCATAAGTGTGTCCCACTTTCCAAGGTGTACAAGGCTTTAATTTTGTTTTCATGTTTTGTCATGTCTTGTCACAGGGAGGCCAGTCATCATTTGGCCCTCGTCCTAGGGGCCCTGCTCCTCATGCACCCCAAGGCCTTGATATGATGGCTGCCAGGGGCCCCCGCCCCCTCATGGCTCCACGTCCACTTATGGGTTCAGAGCCTTGGCAACAAATGCCACGAGGACATCCTGGTAGATCACCTAGACCTCTCAGACCAGGTCTCACAGTAAGTGTTTGACATAAAATACTGCTTAGGCTGATATGAGGATAAGCTTCAATTTTTTTTTATATCATTAAGCTAATTGAATATTGAATTATGTAATTTTTAAAGAAACTTCTTCTTGCTACAATGGTAGGCCAAAGTTAGGGTTTAATTGGTAAAACATGGGTGATATATGTATGGAGTGCTCCATCTTTGCAGGGTCCAAGGTTTGCAGCAGGTCGGCCCAGGGGACCTGGACCAGGCGGTGCAAGAGGACCCCCTTTTGGTCATGCACCTAGGCCCCTCATGGGCCGTCCCCCTGGAGCAAGGCCCATGATGAGACATCCAGCAGGTAAAGACAATTAATCAAATTCAATGTGATAGTTTTAAAACTACATTTGTAATTTTTTTGATGATTTGTTTATCAAACTGTCAAACTATGTTTCTTTTCACCAGGTCCCAGGGGCTTTGCTGGTATGGGTGTGGGAAGTCCTCCAGGGGTGAGACCTGTGGCACCCCGAGGGGTACCCCTGCAACCACGCCCTTTGATGGACTTTGGGGAACAGCCTGATGGGACAGTTTTGCCCCCAGAACAGATGCAGGTACAGTTCACTAGCATTATGCAGCTTGCAGATGATCCATTTACCATGGAGATTTTACTAAGATCATGTAGTTTAATCATCTTGAGAAGGAATGTTTTCAGCTGTAGTGGCTGATATTCCCTCAACGTATAAGGAATACATCATCAGAGTTAAACAGATTGGTCACTTTTCTTTTCTTTTTTTTTTTTTCAGCCAGGGCCAGTGGGTCTTGATCCTTCCCAACAACACATAGGTGAGACACCCATCCCTGCCCTGATGGGCGAGCCTATGGGAGGGGGTATCATTCCTCCTGCTGCTGAACAAGGAGTGTTTGGTCCAATGGGTGTGCAGCCTATGCTACAGCAACAGGAGGTGTTGGTTCCTGCTCCACCTCAGCAGCAGCAACAGCAACAGCAGCAGCAGCAAGGAATGTTAGTGCCATCTCCGCTGCTGGGTCCAAGATCAGCTGTGCCTCAGTTGGTTAGTTGGATGTGCCTTTTTTCGTTTTTTATGTACATTCTCTAGTATATTTAATGGGAAAGATGAGGTTAGGGTAAGGGCCTCATGTTCAAGTCATGTGGGGTGTGACACTGGACTCTTTCATTTTCTCTTCTTGTGAAAGATTATCATGACCTTTAACACCTTAATATTGTTATTTGTATTCTCCTTACGTTTCCTTAGGTTCTGACAAGGAGAAATTGTTTAATAATTGAGAATTTCCTTAGGTGGTGATCATTTCCTTTATTCTTGAGAAGTGTGATACTGTTAGGAGGAATGAGATGCTAGTCACTTTGAGGGGTTAACCCTTTAACTCCCAAGATCTGATTGGTAATCCTCCCCTCTAGTTGGTACACGTATCTTTGTAGATTCATTGTAAGAATTTGGTGTTTGATCAAGACAACAACAACTACCTGATAACTTTGAATATTCTCATTGGCTGTTTGCTGGATAATGTAAGGACATTCTTGGGAGAATTTTCATATTGATCACTTCTGGGAATTTAAGGGTTAAGTTCAACATGTTTCCAAAGGGGTCTGTTGGCAACCCTGGATTATAAAACGTTTGCTAGTGATGACAAACAAGGCACTAACTCAAAAAATTAAAAAAGTGAGAAATTAAAGACAAATAAAACACAAACAAAAAAAGAAAGTTTTGTTTCTGTTTAACAAATATTTTTTTTATTTGAAGATGCAACTTCAGACAGCACCAAGTGCCCCTGTCCCAGCATACCCAGGCACCATGCAAATAACTCAATCACAAGTGGCTTTAATGCCACAGTCTACCCAGCAACCCATCATGGTACCTGCTCAGCAGGTTCCAAACAATCAACCAGTGATGTATGCTGCACCCAGTGCTCTACCAGCACAGACTATGGTCCCTCAGGTATTACACCCTGATCCAGCCCCACTGATGGCAACTCCAGGAACAGTCATAGCAGGCCAAACTGATCCTAACACAGTGCAGTATAGCTCGCCAGGGGTACAGCAGATTGTAAGTGTGTATTTAAGCTGTTAGTAGGAGCTGTTAGCTGGGAAAAGCCTCTGCCTAATCTGCCATCTTAAGGTTGCTACTTTCACCTAATATGTGTATAATTGCTGGAAAAATTGTACTTTCATCAAGCAGCTTTTTATCAGTGTTAATCTTACCAGTAACAGGGTTAGATGTGTGAATGGTATCCACTATAACATGGCTGTCTACTAATTTTTATTCATGTTCTGCTTTCAAACTTTTTGAAAGCCCTGATTTTGCTCTTTATTACTGTAAATGGATTTCTCACAGTCTCTGTTTTAGATACTGAAAGAATTATTTGACAATTTCTGTTTAGGCTCAAGGTGACCCTACCCCAAGTGGAGCCGCAAATTCTGGATATGTTGTACTTCCTGCAGATGCAACACAACAAACCGCACTTTATGCACCGCAAGAAACCCAATCTTATACTCTGGTAAAGCACATTTAGTTTCTGTTCTTAGGTCACCAGGAGACATGATTGCCTAATGGTTGGAATACAGGTCTTAAGCTGAAAGGTTTCAGCTTTAACTGTTTGAATAATGACCCTCTCCCCCCCCCCCCGTGGTGCTTTAAAAATCTTAGGGGAGGGGGGGTCACTGTGTTGCTGTTTGTGCTTCATGGTGCCTCCCACAATCTGAATGAGAATCCCCAAGGATGATGGATGAGATACTTGCCAACCCAGACCCAGACCCAGCATCTCTGATCTACAGAGAGTGGGAGTAATTTGCTTGCTTCATGTTATTGAAACTAAAACAAGCTCTGGCACCGTGGACCCCTTGGCTCCAGTCCAATGTTTGACATTAAATCTAATGAAGACTTTTTTTGTCTCGCTCCAGCCTCAATCTGTGCCAGGGCTGACAACACAACAACCCATGGTTCAGCTACCTATGGGTAGTGTTCAACCAACTGCTATCATTCAGCCACAGGTTTCCACATCTCAGCCTTCCTCCATCCCTGCAGTAGCTCCCCCAGCACCTCAATATCAGTGGTATCAACAGATGCCTCCAGCAGTGGGTAGTGTGGCAGTGTCTACTCCTCAAGCTCAAACCACACCTTTACAAGGTACACATCCAGTTTCAATTATAAAATTATTGTAAGCAATATTTTTTAGCCAGATGGTGTTAGGATATGTAATTTTATTCAGTAGGATTCTTACGGACTGGTTTTCTGTTAGGACACACAATCCTCATAGGTGTGCAGAACCATCTTTTGTCAAAATAACTTTTGATTGAGCCTTGTGGCAGCAGTGAAATTACACTCTTTGGTTTTTTTTTTTTTTAGCAACATCCGTGGGTGGCATCCAATGGGGTCAGGCTGAACAGGCATCCCAACCTTTAATGACTGTCTCAAGTAGTGGCATGTATGGCCAGTTCCAAACAACACAGCAATACCAACCACAACAGGCAGTGACACCAGGTTCAGAAGCTATGGTGTATTACCAACAACCACAGGTTTGCTCTGCAAATTATTTAACATGTTACACCCAAACATCAGTATGCACATTCTCCATACTGTTATCCATACATTTCTTAAGGCACTGACAAGGAGAATTTGTTTAACAATCACAAGCTTTAGTGATCATTTTCTTCACTCTCATGACCTTAATGAGTAGTTCAGTGGTGATATTGCAAGGAGAAATTCAATGCTGGTCACTCTTAGGGGCCAAAGCGTGAATGTCAGAATGTATAATGAATCAAATATTTTAAGTAGAATTTACTGGGTCTAAAATGCATAATCAGTGCTCCAAATTGTGACTGTTTTGGTCACTATGGTGATTGCAAAATTTATTTGGCGACTTAAATTTAGGCAAAGTTGCCAATTGGCAACCAGGTTTGAAAAAATAAATTTAAAAAAATCTCTTGTTGATCGAATTGTCAAATGTACAAATGCCGGTTATGCAACATGAATTGTCCTCCCATTGATATGAAGATTTTTTTCGGTGACCAAATTTTTCTCAATTATTACCATTTTATACCAATGGGGGCTTTTAGACAAAGAGAACTTGGAGCCCTGATCATTTAACTGATTATGCCTCAAGGAATGTTATAAACAGTGATATTTGTTTAGTGTGCATGGAGTATTATGTAACCTTGAGTGGGATTCTATACTTTTTTAGGAGAGTAAGAGATGTTTATGGCTCAATCTAAAGGTGTTGTCTCCTCACTTAACTCAAAGCACAAGGCTTGAAGACAAGACAAGTTTTTTTTTGGGACTACTCTTGCCAAGACAATGGTGCTATGTAGTCAACTGCTACTATATGTTTGTAACAAAGCTGTTTTCAGAGTCATATCACACATAATTTGTTTCTTATTTTCATCAGTTACAACAACTTCAGCAGCCACAGGCACCCCAGCAACAGCAACCTGTGCCTCTGATGCAGCCTCTGCCTCAGCAACAACAGCAGCTTCTCCAGCCACAGCCACAGCCTCAGCCACAGCAGCAGCCAGGTGCAGTTTACCCAGGGCAGATGGACATGTCAGGAGCAGGTCAGCCAGGTTATCCGTCAGTAGCTGGGCACAGTTCTGAACAGGCTGTATACCCAAGTGCAAGTGTAGCTCCCCAACATTCAGCTCCTCCAGTTGTCTACAGCAGTCAACAGCAGTCACAACTGGTAAGCTCTTTGAGAAGCCCTTTTTATTAAGTTGTCATTTTATTTTGGCTGTTTTTCTGTTGCTATCTTTGAGAACACTGGCCCTTTGTGTGCGACTGATGTCAAACTTATCTTTTTTGGTGTCAGTTTTGCAGCCGGGGTAGTGAAGCAAGTGAGTTTCTTTAGAGCAACATAAATAAAATTACTTGTAAAGTTCATGCTAAAGAATTTCTATTTTTTTATTAGTTTTACTCTGTTCATTATTTAAGGGTGCTCACCCACAGCTTGGTCAAAAGAGAGCTGCTGAAGGAGAAACGGGGCAGTATGCTCTGCAGGGACCTCCTAGTTACTATGACAGCAACAAGCGACTACGGTACTGACATCCTGAAAGGACAGCAGCGGGTGTTGTGGTGAAGTGTTTTTGAACGCTGATGATAATGATGATGATGATATGATATGATAATAATTTTGTTCATGAACATGCTAAGTATTATAATTAATTACATGTACTAATTACCCATTTCCAACACCAAACCTTCTCATTCATTCAAAGTCAGGTATAAAACCTCCAACATGAAAATTAAGTTTTTGTATTAGTAATAGGTATATTTTCCTATCAAGAACTTTACCTGGCTCTCGCTTTGAACAGAGGCCTCCGGCATCTTGGAAATGGCCTAGGAATTTTTGAGATCATGAAAATTTAAGCATTTGTCTGGTACCAGCGATAACTAAGATCATGGCGATAATTGGTTTTAATTGCCTCAACCCAGCTATTCAAGGTGGGGGGCTACTTTGCCTAAAGCTCCTACTTAAGTTTATACGTTTTTCTCGTAATCAAACGAATGTGTCATCAGTAAGAAAGAAGTACATGTAACACATACATGTAGATATAGATTTGAGGAGTTGAGATCCTGATAGCAATTACCATGCAGCACTGACCCTCAGGCAAAAACTAAGGGTTAATTGAATCATAACGTGGGAAAGTTTTCAGTAAAGCGGAAGATTCAATAATTAACTTTATCCATAAGTGGCTACTGATAGTGTAACGGGCAGCTGTGCCGAATGATGAAACCCACGACAGCCTGCCTTCAGGCTAAACAGGCAGGCGTGAGAAGTCTTAGACCGCTCGGTAGACCGCTTGGTAGACCGCTTGGTATACCGCTTGGTAGACCGCTTGGTAGATCGCTCGGTAGACCGCTTGGTAGACCGCTGTCATTGAAACCCCTGCTACCGCTTATGTAAAGTGTATACTTTGACGTGTTCCATTGCACATTTCAACTAGGAGTCATAAAACCAAAGCCAAAGTAGTCAAAAAAACCATTCATAACTAAAGAAAATATAACAAGGAGCTAAAGAGAACTTAGCGTAAACATCATGATTAGTTTCGTAAAATAGGTTGTGGTTTAGTGCTTCACTTAGCGACGAGAGTTTCTTCGCCCGCAGGAAAGTGTGAGAGCTTGAGTAACGCGAGCTGTACCGAGGTCTGCAAGGGGTCTGGCACTATAATTGAGTTAGTGCCAACCCCCCCGGAGAACCTCTGTTCGACTCGTCTCAAATCTTCCCGCACGCAGAGGAACGACCGTCCTGGAGCGCCAATGATCAGGGCTTGTGTGCAGATTTGAAAATGTGACTACTTTTCCTTTGTATTTGATTGGTTGGGGAGATAGCCAAAGTGTTGTGGACCAATCGCAGAGCATTCCTTAGTAAAGCAAATGCAACCCTTGATTATTTGCCGCACTATATTGAAAATTATTTTATGATATTGATGAGCTGACACTTGAAACTACATGTACAAACGGTTTAATATATGTTCTTATATTTTACAATCGTCATATATCAGGAATTTAATAGCCAGATGTTGTGGTTTGATTTTCTCCTCACTTTACAATACCCCAAAACAAATGCTTGTAAAAATTTTTTACACATTTTTATGTGCTTATGAAAGAAAATTTGTTGTATGCGATAAAGAGTATAGTGAACTTATTGAGGTTGTCGTGAAGTATTTAAAATAAGTAAGAATTAAATATAGTTACTGCCACCTTATGAAATAGTTTGTAGTATATTTTAATGTTTCAAAGTAGAAATGTAATTGTTTGCCTCACGCTGTGGCCACTTCGGATGCTGATTGCGACTTGTCAACTGCATACTGCTAATCTTCTTCAGGCGATTGGGTCGATTGAATACGCGTCAGTTGTATGCTGTAGTGCTCAGCTGTGATTGGATGAAATTATACGGCTGCGATTGGTGCATCTTCGGATCAGGTTCCTTACCGCATGGCTCTCCTGCTCTTGTGGAAGACTAGCAGTATGCAGTCGAAACATCGCCATCTAAATCCGAAGAGACCACATCGTAAGAAAAACGATTACAATTCTTTTTTCAAAGTATTATTTACGACGATGACTACCAAACCGATTTTACGGTATACTAGTGTTATTAAAATAAGTTAACTTTTGTGCACGCAGCGGCCTGGATAATTGCGCACTGAACTTCGGAATGAGAGGTCTAGGTTTGATCCCAGGCCCTCATTGTTTTGTGTGCCAGGGCAAGAGTTAACCTTTCAACTCCTAGTAGTGATTAACATGTAACTTCTCCCTATAATATCCAGACATTATTCAGCAAACAGGTTATGAGAATAATCAAGACCAAGCATCAAATTCTCATTACTAATTTATAAGGAGATGTGTAGCAGCCAGAGAGGAGAATTAACAATCAGATCTTGAGGATTTAAAAGTTAAGTGGTTTCAAAGAGTAACCTAACCGTTTGCGCATGTCTTCAACCTTTAACCCTTACACCCTAACATCAGTATCTATATTCTCCTTACAGTTTTCTGTAGACATCCTAAGGTACTGACCAGGAGAATTTGTTCAACATTTGAGAGCTTCTTTCGTTGGTTATCATTTCCTATATTCTCACGACCTTAATGTTTTATTTAGCAGCGATATTGTGAGAGTAAATGAATTGCTTGTCACTTCTCGGGGTAAAAAGGAAAAAGCTACATTTGTGAAGAAAGTTCCAGACCTGTGTTTGTCGGCGATGTGATTCATGTGATCTAACAAGGTTACTTTATCGTTGTGTGTACAGGGATACCAGGGTTTCTCCATTTATTTTAGAGTCTAATTGGACACTGAATTTTGAGCATCATTGTAGTTATTCATGAGGTCAATGTTATTGTACGATGCCATCACTGATTTATTAAGCTAAGTGCGTTCTTCTGCTATTGAAGTATGTGTTTGTCAAGGAAAATAACGAAGGTTATGATGAAAATTACTCTTCGAGAGTGAAACAACATCGGTTACATGGTATTTAGGGATGCCCTCTGGGTAGTTATTTTGACGTTAACATATGTTTTCGTGTACCTTGCACCCATGCAGTGTTATGAAAAACAATCAACCTAAACGGTTATCCATGACTCAGAAATCATGATATATGTCGTGTAAACTAATTGCGTGTCATAAGTTCCAAGGCTCGATTTCCGCTGCTCTCTCGTATCCGTTCTTCGCTACTTCCCGAGTAGAGAAGGGGAGGAACACGGGCTCATTTTCCCAAACAGTAGCTGGTAATCGAGCCTATCAAGTACCCTTCGATGTGAAGAGCATTATGAAGGAGGTAAAGGCAGGCCGTGGCTCAGGGGAGTTCTATAACGCATGCGCTTAACCTCTTGTAATAAAGATGTAATAATTCATCGGTAGCCCCCTTTTAACGGGGGGGGGAGGAGGAGGGGGCTTATTCGGAAGTTGAGGTGGGGGGGGGGGCCTCAGATGTCTTGAAACTATGACTTTGTTGAAGAGAACGTTCGTTAATCCCTTTACCCTGTTTAAGGCGACAAATCATGTAAACATTGTGGCAAGTTGCCCTCAGTAAGTACCTTCTAGTAAATCGATATAGGATTTTTAGGATAAGGTCAAATACAGTTGCAAGTAATACACCTGGAAACCACGCATCACCAAGTTCGTCCCAGCCTGTTCAAGATTTTGTTCATCATGACACCCTGTCTAGGGCACTAAATAATAAAATTGTACACCCCAATCCCTATATCACCACAATCGTTCCTGGAATATAGCCAGCTCCTGGCCGTCTTTAGTAGGGACGAGCGAAAAAGCTGAGCGATGTAAATGAAAAACCCACGGGGGGACGTGACAGTGAGGAGCGACAGAACCTCTATGATTTGTACTTGGGTTTTCACATGTTTACGCTAATAAGCATCTATCTAGCGTAGGCTTCTTCTAATGAAGGACCATTGATTTTAATTGATTGAACACGATGGCAGTGAAAGTTGCTTTTCTTATCGCTGACGATGTACAATGGAATGGTAAGGGCCCTCCCCGGAGTTTATGACAGGTAAGTTACAGCTTGTGGAACAGGTGTCGTTTTGTTTCTGCTTTACAAGTGAGAGGGGCAAGCGTGAAAAAAAAGCGCGTGAGTAGAGCCACGCATAAGTAGAGGAGATACGAGGAGGAAGCGCTTTATGCGCTCCTTGTGTCGTGGGTGACCCTCGCGCTTCTCGCACTCCTCGTCTCGCGCGTGAGTCACTGCTGGCCCTCATTTTATGCACTCTTTACGCGCTTTGCGCTTGCCTTTGCTAAAAAAATTAGGCCTGTCCTACAGGCAGGATAAGTATGCAATTTTAAGGCTAAAGATTAAGAGTATTTGTAAATTGGGTTAAAGAGAATTTGTGCTGCAACTGAGAACATATCAAATAACATGAAAGTGTTCATGTAAACCGCTCGCATTCGCTTTATACGGTCATTTTCTTTTTCGTTCTTCAATATTAGGGGCTAAAAATTCATTGGTTAGGTAATTTAGTGGCCAAATGTTGTGGTTTGATTTTCTTCTTGCTTAACAATACATTAATAAATGTGTGTAAAATTGACGTGCACAGGCACATGGTTAAGTCCATGAATACATAGATTTGTATGTCCTTATGAGAGGAAATTTGTTTTTAGCGATCAAGAGTATAGTGAACTTTTTGAAGTTGCTGTGAAGTATCTAAAATACTTAAAATTAAACATATTCTTGTTCGTTCTATTTTAGGGGCTATAAATTTATTTGACCACCGAAAACATTGTCCTGTGTGCAATAAGTTTTGCTTCACGCATGAGCACAAGAAAGGTCATACTAACCCGGTCGCTTTGAGGGCGCAATCTTGTTGACAGGACTCCTAAGCAGGGAATAGATTGCATATGAAGGGTAGTTGATTTTTCGAGGGCTTATTTTATACTCCTTTCCAGTGTTGCTTTACAGGGCAATGATGATAAGGGAAGGTAAACGAAACGTTTATTTTACGTTCTTAATACCTCTGTAGTCTTTTATCGTCTTGAGCCCTTTCAGTCCCAAGATCTCATTAGTAATTCTCACCACTGTCTTCTATTCAAATCTCATGATTTTACTTCAGAGCATGCGCTATTGCCGGGAACAACTAATAATCCCTCAGTTGTTTTTGTTGTTGTTTTTGTATTGTTATTGCAAGGATATATTCTGTCGTGGTTTTCTTGAGAGTTAAAAGGTTCATTCAAATCCGAAGACTGTATTTGTTGAATGCGTTTTGAATAAAACAGGACTTGAACAGGAAATATCGTCTGTTGTTTCTTGTGTTGCGTTCATTTTCTCTTGCATTTGCCTATCTCTGTTTTGGTTAGGACTTATCGAACATCATTCGAGGTGAATGAAACTCGGGTTGTCAAGGTGGAAAAAAAACTTAAAGGTTATTATTCATATTCAAATCAGGTGGGGGAAGGGTTAAATTTTTAATTCAGATATTCAATTTTTTTTTCAGGAAATATTTTTAATGCTTTATATTTAGATGTTACATGCGATCCTGTCGTTGCAAGGATTTCGGGTTTTTAGAGAACCCCTGGATCCACCACAGCACATAACTAGGTCGATTAGAAGATACTGGGGTTTTCGTTGTACACATGCCGCACTTCGCATACTTTAATTTAAGCTTCGAGTAAGTGGTATTATTTACGTTCGCAAAATGAAGTTCTTGACCTTCGCTCTCGTTTTTCCACTTTGTTTATTTTTCCTTTCTTTGCGTTAAGAGGTTAATAATCCCAGACATCAGAATAGATCGATCTGACACATTTATCAACTGGAAGATGTTGTCTTAAAATACAATAAGTCCATTAAATTTACAATTGCCGCGACTAGAAAATAGTTTTATAGAACTTTGGAACTGAAGTGTTTCAAACAAGGTTAGGAACTAAATAAAACCGGGACATGACTATTCTTGTTCCTCGACAAAGGATGGTTTTTATTTAAAAGAATTCTTTCACCGAGTGTTTCTTTAATTTTTTGGGCTCCTCCCTCGAACGTGACTCGCACTTCGCGCTAACCTTCGTTTGCCTTAAAAATGCAAACACTAACTTCTGTTCTTCAGGATACTTTGAGTTGTGAGATCGTTCATGTTGTTGAGGAATTCACGGACCAGTGTGTAATAAACAGAAGCGTTCAGGAGTCTTATAAATAAGCTAACATGTGTTATCAACTTTCAAACTTGGCTGGCATTAACGTCAGAAATATTCTAAAACACAATGTTTACGACTTCTTGGTTATAAAAAATGCAATTTTTAGCCCAAGGCAAAGATTGATAACTTATTGTTGTCTGAAAATTGAGCCTAAGGATATCATTACTTCATTCAATTCCACTGATGTGTGTCGTGCGGACGTGTCTAAGTTCAAAGCTCTCATAATCCAGCGCTTTCAAACACTTGTTTATCATTGCTTTTCGCCGACAGCTCGTTAGAAAGCGATTAATGAAAGAGTGTGGCTCCCGGGGGACTTGTGAATGAGATGATCAATATATATTTGTCTGTTGTCAAATTAAACAAAGGTCTTACTTGTTTGCCTCTTCGATCGTTGTTTATTCCAGCATCTACGACTTCGTGCGGGGTCTTTTATATTTCTAAACGAATTTGGATATTGGCTACGTACTCGAAACAGATGAAGGCCGTGTTTTAAGACAGCAAGAGTGGAAACAGTTTGTCAGCTGTGGAACATTGCTTTGTCAGCTTGGGATCAGAGAGGCATTTGATTTGCACCTCTTTGTATACTTGCGTGGATAAGAGAGATGTCGTCTTCTTGTCTTAACCAAGCCGTGTGTTCTGGAAGACTTCACCAGATTCGTTTGCTTTTGGATATCGGTGTTAAACCAACCATAGTTGATAATGAGGGTCGTACGCCTCTTATGATGGCGGCATGCGGTCCTAAGGATTCCTTAGCGACTCGAATTGCTCGTCTTCTGTTATTCCGGGGAGCTCAGGTGGAAGCCGTTGACAATCAAGGAAGGACTGCTTTGTCATACGCCTGCCAACATGGACATTGTAAGCTCGTTAAACTTCTCGTAGACGACGACTGCGATATTAATTTGGCCGACAAGGATGGCAATACCCCCCTGATGTACGCGGCTATGTCGGGCAGTGTGCCCACATTGCGTGAAGTGTTAAATGTCGTGTTAAAATACAGACTTAGTGTGGATTTGAGAAACAGGAAGGGCTTTTCTGCTTATTTGTTAGCGGCCAAAATGGCAAACGGCGAATGCGCGCGGATCCTAAAAACCGAAGCGAATGCGTCGGTTGATGCGCGGGACACGGAATTTTTCTTAAACGGCAAAGAGTGGGCCAAGAAGGTTCGACGAAACTTGGAAAAAGAGAAACTTAAGAGGTCCGTGCAGATGAAAACTCAGCGACCTCGTCCGCAGACTTCGCTGGAACTCGGTCGCGTGGACAAAGTTGCGATTACACCGCGCAATTCGCGGACACTTTCGCGACTAACAACCTATAGTGAGCCCGCGGTGACTAGAAAAATTGGCGTAGTGGAAAAGTGGGCGGTAATTCATAAGGACCTTGAGCGTGATAGCGAAGGGGAGATAACACGTGTTAAAAGTGCCTCTTCAACGTCTTACAGCAGCAGACGGAGTACCATTCCTCCGGTAGCGCGCACACTCACGCCAGATCTACACGCCATATTTAATCAGTACGTGATAGTTGACAATAGGCCAGCGGTCACCGTAGCTGATCGCAGGCCACCTTACGGCTCGTCTTCACGAAAGATAAACGAATTACCTGCGAGACTTTTGATGAGAGAGGCTAGAAATTCTCGAGTAGGCGCCATGACCCGCAAAAAATTTTCCATAGCCAGATAAAAAGGACAGGTTTTCGTCGTTCGATATGATCTGTAAGTATGAAAAAAATAAAGGTATGTGTTTGGGGGGACACAGCCATCATAAAAGGCGTTACACGAAATTGAAAATACTTGTGATATAGACGTGCTGCTTGATGGAAATGGATAGCGAGTTAAGAAGTCGCATAGAGCGAAAAATATGCGCATAGCGTGTTATAAACAGTTGACCTCTTTTGAGTAATGGGCACAAGTTGACTCTTCACGCTCCTCCTCTTGCATGTGAATCACCTTCCGCACCCGCCCCGCTGGATTGAAAATCGTAGGCACAGAAATCAAACTTCTCCGGGCCTTCGAATGACTCACTGGAGACGCTTGCATTTCTTGCTTTGATGTGTGATTCATGTTTTCAGAGACCTGACATTAGGCATATAAATATAAGAGTAATTTTCGATGGTTTGCTGGCTATCATCGTGTAATAAAAAGAGTGTATACGTGTAGTAACGAGGTCTTTCATTACAAATTAAGCATTTAACGATCGAGTTTTCTTACGGCCGACGTTACATACGCAGTGGAGCTTGCCACATGTGTTGCGTGACAAGTTCAAACGACGTAAGTGTTTTGGATGAAGGTGTTGCGTGACTATCTAACAAAATGTCGTGGGGGTCTGCGTGACAATTGCATGACCTAAATAGGACAAGGAGCCCAATACAATGGTCTCCTGACTCCTGACCTCACATAACAGAGGCAATCTTTAAAGAATGAGGTCAAGAAAACAGACATAAAAAAACCTTGGAGACTCTTGATGAAGTTCATCCATTTTATTTTTCATTTTAAAAGCCATAGATTATTACATTAAAAAACTCAGATTTCACAAGGGTAGATGAACATAACGTTAAGAAGCTCAAATATCTTTCGAGCAATGATCCAAGGGTCATCTTCTACGCTCTCCAAAATACTCCGTCCTACAGCGCGCCCCTCGGGGGAGCACATGGCCCTTTGCCAGACCTTCAGTAATAACCCGTTAGTGTCAACATTTGTACTGTGAAAGAGGTTGATGACCAAAAGGACACGATTTTGCGCTGCTGTAAAATCTGGGATGAAAGGGACTTTGTCGCTGGGCTCCAGGATTCGCGGCGGCAGTGCAGTCTGTTGGTCAGCAGTTTCGTTGAAATTTGTTTGGAAGTAAGTCGCTGCAATGAATTCTACAAGTAGGGCCCAGCCAACTCCAAATTTTCTTTCAGGTAAAGACAGAAGGTTGACCTCTTCAGTGAAGAGTGGTTGTGCTAAAAGAGGAGAACATGCACTAATGAAAGTTATTATTACACTATAACAGCTAATTATAACAAAGCAAATATCAGAAAGAGCCAATGAGACCTCAAAGTGAAAACGAGGTTTGACGCACATTCAGGAAAACGTGAGTGAGCAAATTACGATTGCTTTTAACTTTGTGATTCGCTGAGAGAGTGACACGAGTTTTCTAGACCAATCACAGAGCGAAGTAAAACTAAACCAATTCAATTCAAATGCCCAAGTGAAAATTGCTCTGTTGGGAAAAAAATTAGGCTAATTTTCTCTCCGAATCAACAAATTGAATAACTAAATCAATAAAAAGACGAAAAGCAGTCTAGATTGTAAAATGAACGAATATAAAAAAAGCCAAGATTTTTAGCCTAATTTAAAGAATTTTACCCGTCAATATCGATGTAGTGTGCGCCTTCCACATAAGGGCGATCGTTACGTCATGGTTATCATCTTCAGAACCACCTTTAACTCGCGTAAAGAACTCAGCCCAATGTTTAATAACTTCAGAGTGTTTTTCCGTGCACTCTTCAATACTTGTACAGAACTTATCTTTGACCACGTCGCTTACATCAGCTGGCTTAGAAATATACACAGGATATTTCAAAGGAGGAAACAGCTCAGCTTTCAAGGCGCCTAAGAACGGTAGGACAGAGAGGTAATAATTCATATCAGCCCACCAGCTGTTTGGAGAGACACAGGGGGAGCTAGTGCAACGACTCTGGCCAACTGCCCTATCATTTAGACGTCCAGTGGACATTTGCCATCCGAACTGGAGCGGAAGTCCCCAAAGAAGGTTCCCTGTGTTGTTATACCCCCAGGAATTGAAGTACCCTTGGGTATACTGCTCCATCAATTTGAAAATTCCCATTCTCTGTAAATACAACCATGGGTTGATGATAGTCATGGTTTCGCCGGCTATTTGCCCAACTGGATAATCTTCGAAGGAGCTGGGCGCTTCAAACCAACCAGGCGGATAATGTCGAACGAGCACATCAGTTTGGGATGACACAGGATTGGATAAGCGGCTTATTATCGCGCAGATAAGCACGGCTATGCAGGTCATGTGGTTCATGTTTCTCTACCAAAATTACCAAATCTTAAGTAGATGATACAAATCTGCGAAGGAAAATTAAAGACATTTTATTACAAGAAAGAGCAAAATTTTCACCTAAATTAATAAACAGCGGTCTCTAAGTGTCCATTGGTCTTTAAAAATATGACAACCGGAAACCATATGTGCACGTTCATCGCAAATTTTCGTGGGAAAATTTATTTTTAATTTCGTGTAATTTTCTGATAAGAGCAACCAAGCATTGTGCGTAAATTCAACGACGATAAACGCGTCTTTTAAAACTATAAAATCAACAATATCCGTTACAATTAACAACATGCAAACTGTCCTGCCAATTTTTCGTTTTCTGGAAAAAAAAGCCATCCTGATGATGGGAACATAAAAATGCAAGTTACACATCGATCGCAAACTTGATTCGTGCAGCTTTAGAAGAGTCAATACAACTTTTCTTTTGGTCAGGTTTGTAGCCAGATATCACAATTTTACTTACGTACGGTCCTTTATATAATTTCAGGACCATCTGTTTCCGGCGACTTAACAATTACCATGAATGTTATAAAACGTTGTTCTTTTCATGATTACTTATAAGAACAAATAAATTAGAGTTATGTTGTAATTTACATTTTTTTTTTTGGCGCATCACACATGTAATTATTTTTACTGTTATGTCCATAACTGGTTTCATTAATTGTGTTCTAAACTTGAGTTTTGTCTAGAGAGAAGCTCTTAGCCATATTCTAAATTGAAAGGTTCATTTGCCTTTCACTTATAAGAGGATTTCCCGAAAAAAACTGAAACAAAAATGTTTCATGGTAGAACCTCTCCTTTTTCATACGTTCCTATCCATTCTTGTCTCCCCTCCCCCCTTCCAGTTGTAGGTGGCATCAATTTCTTTATTTAAAGTTATGTTCGTGTGGAAGGTGACTCAGCTGACTATACGAAGATACACTTTCCTTTTTCGAGCGTGACCACAGGCAGTCCAAGCTTCAGCTGTGAGATCATGATCTTGCAAAACAAGAGTCATAGTGAATTTTTAAGAGTTTGCATGGCATATTTACGACCGCTCTTAGGAATAAAAAATTACATTCAAACTCTCAATGAAAATACTGCACCTTTTTTACACAGTGCATCGCTTGTTATCGACCGCTTACTATGTTAGAAAAGAACCCATATTAGCGAGTTATCCATCTCTAAGTTTACTACATACATATGAGACTGGCCTCTCTTATGTGCGTGGTAAACCTAGAAATGGATAACTCACCAAAATGGGTTCTTTTCGTCATAGTAAGCGGTCAGATAACAAGCGATGCACTGTGGAAGTGAAGTGAGGTATTTTAATTGAGAATTTGAATGAATTTTTTATTCCTAAGAGCGGTCGTAAATGTTCCCATACAAACTCTTGTAATTTTCTCAAGATGACCATCTCACAGCTGGAGCTTGGCCGTCTGTAGCGTGACATGCAGGTGATCAGATCCGCAATTAAAACATGACGAAACATTGTAAAACTTAACTTGCAACCGGTTAGTACTTATTACGCTAAATAATTGTTCAAACAAATATGATTTTCCTGAATTTTCTCGAATAAATCTCTTTAATTAGATTTAGATGCTGTTATGGGATTGATAATCCTTTTCGCTGCTATCACAGGTCAAGCAATTGATGACTTTATCAGGCTTGGCTCGGCTAACATCCGTATGATATCATTATGAAACTCTGCGGAAATGTTCGAAGTTCCAATTGTATGTATTGTAAATTGAAAGAGGTCAGACAAATTCGTAATTTCAGTATGAGGAAATGATGAATTTTGATTTTAATTATTAATTTTAAATTTCAAATTTAAATTTTGACGAACGGATTTTAGCCACATTCGCGAAGGCCAGTCACGCAAGTCCTCTGATCCCTTGAGAAAATTTAGACTAAACCTCATCACGGTCAAAACTACAGCACTAGAATGTTAACAGATAATTTTGCTTTAAGATCAACTTGCCTTTCTCTTGAGAATAAACTTTAAACACTTCCCAAAGCCGGTTTGGCAAACAGGGTGGCACTCGTCAGTGGTACACCAAGAAAATGTGATCCCTTGGGCACACCGCGTAGGGGCTGGTTACCATAGTTTGAGGTAGATGTCATAACCTCGTTTTCAAGTTTGAGAATAAGCTCCTTACAGAACCACTCTCTTCAGACCACCACAGATGAACAAACACACAAATAAACAAACAAAGAAACAAACATTACCGACCTTGGTGTTTTTGTTTTTTTAGTTTTAAACTTTTGCTCGACTTTTAGCGTGTTGAACGCTAATTTTCGTGTGGTGAACTGAGAGTGAAACGCCTTAGCTTACTTCTAACTTTGCGACATTATTTTTATTATCGTAGTGGCAACGGAAATGCAATTATGTGCGATCTGGAGCTTGTAGACTATTGAAGCGAGATTAACGCCGGGCTTACAATGGGAACTTCCTGTTAGTTCCGGTCTTTTTGGGATTTTCATCTCCATTTCGAGCTCTTGACACGACTGCAATGAGTGGCCGGTAGTTGGCACGCTTTGACCCTAAATAAGTGATAGACAACCCTCCACTTAAACTCCCAGGAGTGACAAAGAGAGAATTTCTCCTTACAATATCAATACAAAATCAAGCAGACAAGTGATGAGAAAAAGAAAAATATAAACTAGAGGATTATTAGTTGATTCAATACCAAATCCTCCCAACTGACATTATACGAATTGTATGGCAGATAGTAAGGAGAATTACTAATGAGATCTTGGGTTTAATGAGTTAACATAATAAACAGAAATCTTGTATTTCATTTCCGATAAGTAACTTGAAAGTTCGCCTTTTCCCCCGGACAAGGTTGCAAGTATTTTGATTGTGAGCATTTTTTTAACACCAGGCAACATTGAAACGCAGAAGAGGGAGAGATACTGGTGAGGGTTATAAAAAAAAAAACAAAACAAAAAAAAGTAGCAGAAGACTCCGCCTCTCATTGTAGTCTCGTCCCTTGAGAGACTGTTTTCTCTCCCGCTATCTCGCTCCCGTCCGGTCTTATGTCTTTGAGTGTCATCAAGCTGAATTTAATAACCTCAAATCAGATTATTCGCTAAGTTACGGCTGGGGTCGGCGAGCTGTCTTTGATCTTGTCGTTTATTTAACCAATAAGTCGTCATAAAACAACCCAGGCTGTTAGCTATGTCTAGCACTCATTGCAAGATATCATCTAACATGAGAGTTTGAGCGACGCGCGGGCAGAATAAGCAGACATTCGCCTATATCGAGCGTAAAAAGTTGATTCAAAACGCTGACAGTGGTTGTGTCAAGACAGTTTTGTTGTTTGCTGTACTGTTGTATATTTGAATGAGGTAAGTGAACTCCTTCGTTTTTCTCGAACAATGCTCGTTTCTCTGGGGTCGTTTCAAAATTCGTGTTCACTTAAACATTGGCTTTTGTTTCATAGCACGCAATAATCGATGTAAGCGTGTACCAAACTAAAAATTTACTGTTTTTGTTCCAAAATTCAAATTTAGAAGTGGCCATTGTCTCTTCATTTCAAGCTGTACAATTTACCGTGTAACAAATACAAAATCAGTTCGAAATAAAATGTTACTGCAACATTTTTGCTAAAATAAAATCTTCTACTGTTTTTCCGGCTCAGCCAAGATTAAAAATTGGCTAGTTTGTGGACCAAGTTTGGAAAAACAGTTTCTCTTTAGTAGGTAAAATATGAAATATAATTTGAATTCTAGACTTGGGTGCATTGAAACATAGTTTGCTTTTATTGCTTGAATCGTCTGTTCTGTGAATGATTAACTTGAGCGCGCACGCGAGTTATGAAAAAAAGCGGTCCCAAGACCAAATTTCGGTTGGATTATCTTAAGCTAAAAAGTTTCAAACTCTTCTGATTTTCGACAAAGTTTTTCTCATCAATGTAAGATTAAAATGACACTGTATGAATTAAAATCACACTCTGATGTTGTGTCAACGACAGATGGTAAAATTTAAAACAAAAGGCAAAAATATTAAGTTTACGGTTTTTGAAAAAAATAACCGTAGCGATTATAATCGATTTATAAACAATTTAAGTGTTGAATATCAAACTCAGATGCGTACCATATTTTTCAAAGAGTCGAAATGTTTTCGATTCAAATTTTAATTTTTGCGGAAGTGAAAGTTACAGTTTTCTCTGCAGAAGTATATAATTTAAACTGTGCGTGTTTTTAAAATCGACCTTTCCAAAAATCACCTTTTCTTCGACACTTTTGTAGCTCTATGTCTGATAAATTGTCGATCTATCTTTCAAAAACGACAGGCTAATGATGAATGTAAAATACGCGTTTCTGTTAAAAACAAAGCGTTGAGATCTATAGGTTAATCATTCAGTATTTCACATCGGACATTTGGCTGAAAAATCGACGGTGTTTGTTTGGGGAAAATCATAAAATTCTTTAAAAAAAAAACTCCTCTTTATTCGTGAACAGTTTGCTTATTTTGTTGTTCATTACTGAATCATGTTGATGTGTTTTCGTAACTGAGCCTTGCTGGTCCCTGGTTGGCCATTATAAAACAAATAATTTTTTTAAAAAGCTGTAGTCGATCGACTTGATCTCCATCATGCAGATTGGTTATGATACAAATGGCAAAAATCCAAGTTAATTTACATCAAAGCCTTGTGACAAAGACTTTTTTCCCTGTGGCTTAGGTTGAGTTGTTCATTTGCAAAGACCTGATAAAGAGCGTTTTGATCTTTCAAAAATACTCTTGTGTTGACAGGTGTGTTTACAAAAGTTCTGCCTCTTCCTTTAAATTGCTTGTAACCTCAAATGGCAAATGATTGGCTGGATTCATCTCACGGTTTAAATAAGAACACGCTTTCAATTAAAGCCAGAAAATTTTCTAAGGCAAAATGAACTCGCTGAGTACTAAAGGAGGAAAGTTACATCCTATTTAAATCCTATCCTTTTTTTAAAACAAATTTTAGTAAATAAAAAAAAGCAATGTTTGGAAAGTTCAATTGTCCTCACCCACAAGACAAATGTTATGTCACAGACCTTTGAGAGAGTGTTTACAAACGATCGAGGCAAGGATTCCGGAGCAATATTGAGGTTGTAAAAGAATTCATAAAACAAGATTGATTTTATGAATTTCGGTGCAATAGTTTGAGACGAAATGCCATATAGAAATGACAAAGATGCATGGTTCAGCGAAGGGTGATAAATTATAAACTCCGCTTTTGAATGAAGAAAGGCTACTATACAATCACATATTAGAATCCGAGTACCAAGAAAATTTTTTAGAATCCTTGGTGATATCAGGCACACTGCGAACTATTCAATTTCGCGGTTCCGATGCGCAACCGAGTGAGATACAGAAAACCTGTTGGAAGACATCTGCCCCAAATGAAACAGTTGTAAACACAGTCATTTGCATACAAGATTTCAAAACAGTAGCAATCTGTTCACCTGCTCATTATCTGAGTTGTCATTAAGAGCGAAAAAACACGCGAAGGATATGTAAACTTAATAGGAAACGCATATTGTCGAGAGGATACATTGAAAACTCGGCCAACCTGCTCTGTAAGGTAGTTTTGACTCTTTTAGTCGCGGGGATTCATTAAGGTAGGTTAAAAAATTAAATTTTTTTGTAATGACGCCGAGCTTTGTAAAGACGATTTATTAGGTATTCAGAAATATATGTGCTCTGCGTACTCAGGAATAGATCGTGAAAATAATAGCAGATTTGATCTGTAAGACAACCTTGAGGTGTTTTTAACTCACCAACCGGTGAGTTTTTATATATATTTTCTCAAAATACTACGCCGTAACCCGGTCAAAGAAGCTGGCATAATATTTCAAAATTTACCAAATGTGCGAAGTTGTGCAACATATCCAGACATCTTTGCGACGTTAATGTCCTTGCGAAACATCCTAGCAAACTTCCAGCCTTTTACCCGCTTGCAATGGTCTTGTTCATCATAAAGCTCACGAATTTAATTTCAGTTTAGTTAGAGCTGTATGGTGGCCGAGAACTGCCAATAGAAAAATCCGCATTTTTGAAAGAAAATTGTTTTCTTTTTTATTTTGATTTACATTTTTTTTTATTTTTCAATTTATTTTTAAATTTTTAAAATAGAGTGAAAGTAAAATCAATTGAAATAAAAATAAAATAAAATAAAACCAAAGTAAAATAAAATAAAACCAAAGTAAAATAAAATAAAACCAAAGTAAAATAAAATAAAACCAAAGTAAAATAAAATAAAACCAAACTAAAATAAAATAAAATTATTCGACCCAGCCGAGAGCTGCCACTACCAGCATGCATTGCGTGCGTTACTGTCACACGCTCGAGTTCATCATGGCCGATGCATGGAAGAAAAATTCCTAGCTAGGAGATGCATCTGAACAACCTTGCGGTTGTGTTGCTCGTTTGACCGGTATCCGAGATGCATTTTAAAGCACTTGGTAGATAGTGCTTTATCACCCACGTTGTCGCAACAAATTCTGGATGTTTGGATGTTGCTTTGAATGCTTTACGGAATCCGCCAGTTCCGATTGCCTCTTTATCCTCATAGAACTCGACAGTGGTTGGAACTTTGGACCACGACAAAACTTCCATATCGAATCTGAAAATTCTCACAATAGTAGTGGCGGTATTTGTGTTGATTTTGCCAAGTTTGATCATGTCAGAAATTGATAAACTTCGAGGGTAATACGTACTTTTTGTGCCCGCTGCTTGTGTGGGTAATTTCTGTCTCGAATGCATAAGTTTACTGGGGCTTGACCTTGATTTTGACGGCGGAGGATTAAATTCGGTATAAGTCGAGGACTCTCCAGTTGCGTCCTTCCTCTTTCTCGTGGAATTCTGGGTGCTGTTGACATCGCCTTCATCAGCTGGATCTGGAATGAAGCGGACGTATACAACCTTTAAGTCCGGTATTTGGGCAAGAGTCTTGCACGATGGGCCCTGTTCTCCTGCTAAGATATCACATACGAGATTCTTTCCGATTTTTTGTAGAAAATGCCTCTCACAAGCGCTCTTGATATTACCAATGGTCAATTCCTCCGTTTCGTCGAAGGGAACAAACTCTCTTGGCCCAATCCTTGTATACTTTTGGGCCTTTCCAGAAACTTCTGCTGACAAACGTTGAACTGTCAGTTCATCTTTCCTTCGATGGTCCTTGGGCTGGTTTTTTTTTGGTACGCTTTGCTTTAACTTTTTCATTGAGCCTCTTCCATGCATCGGCCATGATGAACTCGAGCGTGTGACAGTAACGCACGCAATGCATGCTGGTAGTGGCAGCTCTCGGCTGGGTCGAATAATTTCATTTTATTTTACTTTGGTTTTATTTTATTTTACTTTGGTTTTATTTTATTTTATTTTTATTTCAATTTATTTTACTTTCACTCTATTTTAAAAATAAAAAAATAAATTGAAAAATAAAAAAAAATGTAAATCAAAATAAAAAAGAAAACAATTTTTTTTCAAAAATGCGGATTTTTCTATTGGCAGTTCTCGGCCACCATACAACAGAGCTATCTTGGTTTTTCTCTCCCGCCAAGCTAACGGTAGAAAATCAGACATTGACAACAAATTGACAAAGGGAGATGGGGACGAGAGGCCAGCAAAAGTTTGGGGGGTGGGGGTAGTATGAGGTTGCTTTGTCTCGTCGTCCCTTTTGGTGACGAGTAAGAAAGATCATCAGTCCCACGGGAACCCTCCTCACTACCTAGGGGGTTTTCGTCATTCATTATATCGTTTTATTTTCAGATATTCCACTATGTCCAGATGTTCAAAAGCTACTCGTCAGTTGTTGAGAACAACATCGTTTTGGGTGCTCGGCTTTCTTCTGCTTGTATCCCTTGGAGCCCTTTTGTTCTCCGAGGTGGAGCGTTCCAGCGCTATGAGCAGATTGAAATCCAAAGACGAAAAACTCGCAAGTCTTCAAAACGAAATGAAAACCAAATACAACATGACCCATGAAGAATTTGCAAGGTTCGTTAATTTATCCAGTGAGGCTCTAAGTCTGGATGGGCCTGCGTGGAATTATCTTGACGGGCTGCGGTACACCTTCGAGACGCTAACGACAATAGGTAAGCACAACTTTTGTGTCTACGTTTGGTTCTTTTGTGTTTTAACTTACGTACGAACGAACGAAGAACGGAAAAACGGTCAGAACCTTTTCACTAATTTTTTTTGTGAAACCTTTTAGGTTATGGAGCCATTTCTCCTTCCACCAGACTGGGCCAGGCATTGTGTATAGTCTTTGCAATTCTGGGAATTCCTGTTACAATCCTGGCATTCAAATCTGTTGGTGAGCTTATCAGCCTCGGGATCAGTTCTACCATCGCATTTGTTGAAACGAAATGCTGCAGAAAAGAACCGACTCATGTTGAAGTAAAGTGTACGGTCGCCACATGCTTGCTAATGATGATAATGCTACTTTTAGGAGCCATAATGCAATCGAATTTTGATGATTGGTCATATCTGGAAGCGTGTTACTTTTGGGTCATTACCTTTACAACCATCGGATACGGCGATTACATCGCAGGATCCGAAACCCGCAAAAAGGGCACCGGAAATCCAAAAACCAAAGTTGTTCAGTCTTTAAACGTAGCGTTTCACATTGCCTGGACCACGATCGGCCTATGCGTGTTTTCTAGCGTGCTTAACGCCGCAGCCACGTTTATCGAGAAACGAACGCTCGCTAAACGGAGATGCGGGAAGCGCAGGTGCTGCTGTTGCGCTGGCCAACAAGAATCGGATTTTGAAAAAGGTGACACACTGGAAAAATACACCTACCAACCTAGTGCCAATGGTCGTGCGCGTGACAAGATTCAAAGTCGAGAAGACTACAACTGCATGACTTATGTATAACACGTTAGTTAGACTACTTCCCTACACAAAGGGTCTCCGTTCCATTTGACCAGTGTTTAGTCAAGCCTGCGCATTAAATAAAAAGCTAGAAAATTAGAAGAGACGGGAATGATTGGCGCGTGAAGTCAATTTTTTGAGCTGCGCACGTCTTCAGAAGAAAATATGGCCTGATGATTTAAAGCGTTTCTGTTCCCTCGTCTAAGGCGAAAAAGTGTATTAGGAAAAGGCTTGAGTTTTCTTGAATTAAGTTTCGTGGTCGAGGTGAGGTGAACTTCAGAAGGGAAGGTCTGCGCAGGGCTATAAGTGGAGCCAAAGTTTATTTCTGCAGCAACTTCCCTGTGGGACAGTCTTCTTCTGTGGATTGCTATTGCTTAGCATTTTAGAACAAATTTAAGGTACCGGGTGCCCAGATAGCGACTACCTCAGCCACCAGAACTTATCCCGACGTCTATTGTACGCATGAGTCTACTCCACCAGGGCGGGAAGCTGATCCATTGTAGCTTAACTTTCCTTCATTTCGCTGTGTCCTCCTGACAATTTATCAGTACTTATCTATACTTGTTTGTGGGGAGTCACTTTTTCGCATTTGATCACATGCACATGTAAAATGCCTGTTACAAACAATACTTATTATATTAAAAATTTTAACACTAAATATTATAAATATTAAAATAAACATTATGAATATTTAAGTGTCTTTCTCTGAAACTAGACAAGACGAAGGCGGTCAGTGGTCGATCCCGGGCTTTTTGAGCGAGAGTCCAGTCCAGCGCGTCTACTGCAAGGCAACCGCGCCTTCCTTTACGCACGCTCTTTGATTACTACAAAATGTTACCTCTCACTGTTATTAACAAAAAACAAGAAGAAAATAAAAAAGCGCGTGTCTGAAATAGGGACTCTACGTAAAGGAACGCCATTCAGAAAAAGCCATACCACAAAAGAAATGGTTTTTATCTGTTAATCATTTTATGCGGAAAGTTTCTTTGAGCTTGAGTTCAAACGCATCGATTGTTGCCGATCAGAAAGGCAGTAATTTGGAAGTGTTTCATTCTCCGGAACTTTTAAAATTCTAAGGCAAAGATTGAGACACATGTCTGCTCTTAGGAGGTTTATTCATTCTTCTCTCTCACACAGAACAACAAGCTGAGTGCAAGGTATTCAGTTTTAAACGCGTGTGAAGAGACGGTATGTTCTGTGAAATAAACAAACGGTGATCTAACATTTGTACAAACGCATTTTAAAACAATATAGTACATCGAACATCAGAGATAATTATTTTAATTGAGCGACGTCAATAATAATCCTGAATTGTGTTGGCTTTGCTTTCTTCGCTCCGTGATTGGTCGAGGCATTTTCTCAATAACCTCTCAACCAATCACATGCAGCGACTTAGCAGCATGCGTTTTCCCGCGCTTCTGGCAGTGCGTTCCCATTGGCTCCTTGAAACATTTTCTTCGGCTCTGATTGGCCGCATTGATACCTCTATTTGAGATTTACCGACACTCAATCAAAATACGCTATGGTCGACTATCTGTTGTCCTATCACTCGTTAAAAAGCAATTTCTCTCAAAGATTCCATGCAATAAATAAATATACAAGTCCACTAGCAAAAAACACCTATTACATCGTAGACCTTTCCATACTTCTTGAACTGTGCAATAAATCTTTTAAATACTGTTCCCTTCGATAAAATTTGAATGGGACAACACCGTCATAACATGACATATTCCTTCGCCGTCGTCTGCTTGGTATGGCTCGCATAGCTCCCTACTCCACCGAGGGTATCCAGGTATTTTTACTTCTCTTAATAACCTGGTAGCTTTCTAATATTCCTGCTCGCCATTTCTTCCTCTTCGAGTTGCTTTCTAAACTTGTTGACTTTTTCTGAAGGAGAATAGAACAAGTTTTTTCATGACAAGAAGAAAAAACATCTTTCTCTATTTCTTTACCGAGCTCAACACTTACATCTCTCTTATTCTATTAACAAACATGAGGCTTTCGACATCGCTGATCCCAGCAGTATGCTGGGCGCGTGTCATGTATGAACTTCGTAATAGGCCTTACTCGCCATAGAGTCTCTGCAGTTCCGTGGTAGAGCATCGGAGCGCGGAATCGGAAGTTCTTAGGTTCGATACCTCATGGCGACTCAGAATTTTTTCTCCGTCTCACGCTCGTTACGAGACAAAAAACATCTTTCTCTGAGAACTGTACATGACCATAAAACACCAGAAATATCTCTTTTAAAAAGCTGAAAATTTAACGGAATTCCCACGCGGGCACGTTAAAAGGAAAAATAAATGTCCTTGGAGCAGTACAGGATAGATAAGGTTTTTACCTCGTAACTGCGTGAATTTTTCGATCTTCTGGGACAGCAGCTCATCCAATCGGCGCACGTAGTCTGGGAAATCAAGGAAGTTTCAAATCTTTTAGGATCGTTGAGTGGTTTTGGTTTCAATTAACATCAGGGTTAAAAGTTAAAACAAATTCATGACAACCAAAACTACCACAATACACAGAGTAAATATTAATAATATCAGTAAATAGACAGATTAATAAGTAGAAAGCTGGATAGATAGAAAGGTAGATAGAGAAGTAGAGAGAGAGATAGATGGATAAGTAGATAGATAGATAGGTAGACAGATAGATAAATAGATAGAATGATTGGTAGATAAATAGAAAGATCGATACCAAGATGATACACAGACAGAGAGGTAGATAGTTTGGGTGTTGACTTACCTTCCATGTTGTAGTCGACATCCATATCTACTCTTTCGATCAACTTGTCTTCTTCTTGTAAAAGCATTTTAGTTTCCTAGTTATGGACAGAACTACATTCAACAAACTTTCCGGTCATAAGTTTTTCTTACCTACAAACGCTCTTAGCTTTAGCGAAGAGTAACATTACTTGGCACTAAGGGCGTAAGAGGCTTGGAAGGAGATTCTCCGTTGCCCCCCCTCCCTTTAGGAAATAACATTTTTTCAACACAATAATATACATTTTTGTTCAAGAGTCGAAAAGGCACGAATCTGAAGAATCGTCGGCGCCGCATCAACAAGAGCCCACTGGTAACAAGGTAGAGCAGCGGTTTGCGCCATTTCATGCGAGGTGCGCAGAAATTCCTGACGATGAACCCCCCTACCCCTCCTTGAAAAATATTGACCACCCTCTGGACACTTCGTTCGTTCCCTCTTACCTCGATGTTTTTCCTGTGGTCGTCCACTAACTTATCCTCTGCATCTTGCAGCTGAGATACTGCCTCGTGGAACGTGTAAAGCTCTTGCGACTGCTCACCAGAGCCCTGGAAAATAGAAAACCCTTCAAACCTTTAACTTGCAGTTTCTTGTGAGCTTTGAATTAAGCAAACTTTGAACTGAAAATTACACATTCAAGCGAAAAGCACTCAAATCATCTCCAAGAGGATTTTACAAAGAGCACTTACGCTGTGATTGCAAAGAAGAGCAAGATCTACATTGTTAAGGTGTCTCCCATCAGAGAGGGCCGACACGTCTTCAGCGCTCGTGTCATCATGTCCACCATCGGCAGGTGCTGCTTTCTTCTTCGCATTACTCTCTGGACCAAGCTCTTTGACTCTGAAGAGTTGAAAACCATAAAATTAATATGTAAACGCAGCTGTCATATAGCGATGTTCTTTTTTATTCAAAAGAAGAAATAAGACTATGAGCGGAGAATAATCGTCATAGCTGACCTGTCTGCGTAACGCAAAGTATTCAGTGTATGTTCACAGCAGCTCATGCCAGGAGAAATCATTGCGATCTAAAAATAAGAATAAATAAGATTGTTAAAGGTTCAAAGGTTTAGCTTCTGTGGAGGGGTCCCATGTTGTATGGGTCAATAAATAATAATTATTATAACAATAATAATAATAATAATAATAATAATAGGAACAACAATTTTTTTAAAAAATTTCAATGATAATTTTTTCAATAGGTAGTTCTTGCAATAAAAACTGTCTTGTCAATAACTGATAACTATTTTCATTTCTAAAATTCTACATAAAAGATAATTTTTTATAAAATATTACACTAACAATATTGATAATAAAAATGGTGATGATAATAATAATATAAACAATTACAATAATAATACTAATATCAATAACAATTTTGAGATTTTTTAAAACTTTAATGATTATTTATCTTAATAGGTAGTTCTTAAAAATTTAATATATACTATAAAAAACTGTTTTGTTAATAACTAATAATAACAATTTTCATTACTACAATTTTACAAAACAATAAAGAATAATTCATACCATACAAGTCTTTGATTTTTCACCAATGAAGGAATCTCTCAGAACCTGTTGGAACAGGACAACAACAATTTTTATCAACCTTGCACCAATGGCTATACAGATACGAGAAAGGATATGTCGTTTAACTGATGTCGATTGACTGATTTTCTGTCTATCTGTGGCTTTTTCAAAATTTTTGTTTCATTCTTTCCTTTTACCTGTGTAAGTTTGCTGGCTCTAAAAGGAAGATGTGCTCCTTTGCGTCCAAGAGCTCGAATACATTCCTTTAAATACGACAAAGATGAACAGGAGGTTATCGTAAATCGTCAATTTGTAAAGAAAATTTTTTCAAAGTAGGCATACTTAACCATGATTAGACACCAACCTTCAGAGCCAGTAAACTCTTGTTAATTTCCGCGCCTTCGAGACGCGTTTGCCGATCAGCGGTTGATGTGTCCGCTCCTCGTTCATTTCCTGAAAAATAGAAATAGACAACATGAAAGTTAAGTCTTCCAAAAACACCAAAATAACAACAACAACAACCACAACAAAAACAACAAATACAAAAACCAACAACAACGAAAGAGCTAAGATGCAAAGTAATCTGAATAAAAAGAGTTTCGAACCAAAAAGGCTAACCGCAAAAAAAAATGTGTCCAGTTGAGATAACAACTTTAACTACCTGCTAAGTCAATCAGTGAGAATTTTCCATAGAGTTGGCCTCCACCACCATCTTTCCTGTACCCTCTACAGGTTAAACAATATATTGGTAAGACATGAACCTAGCAATGACCTGGCTCATTATAGGCAGTCTCTCCGCGGCTCAGTGTTAGAGCATCGGAATGCAGAATCCGAAATTCCGGGCTTCGATTATTCAAGGGCCGTTGCTCAAAGCTAACTTCACGGGCCTGAAGCTTTTTTTAAAGAATTTAAATCTACGAACGGATTTAAGCTCACAAGATCAGTTCAAAAAACATCTCGACCTTGAATATAAACAAGATAAAAAAGAGGTTTTCCTAGAGACGGGCCCCAGATGACCAAATGACCCAAGATGGCGATGAACAAACAAGCAATGAAGAGAAGAGAGTCTTTATGTAATGGTAACTAACCTCTTTCTTAAAATAATCTGAAAGACAGCGTGAGAACGGGACGAGTTTTGATTGGCTGACGTTTGCCCAGATGTTCTGTATAAAATAAACAGAGAAATAAATAAATATATATATATATATATATATAAATAAATAGCTAAACCACTAACTTATACAAGTACATAATAAAATTTTAAGCCATTTAAAATGTATGTCAATAGGTAGGTAAATTTTCTAATGAAAACATGGAACCATCCGAAATCAGACGGATCCGTGCGAAATCGGAACGATCTTTTCGGAATCTCGAGCGGTAGCCGTCCGAAATCAAACGAAATAGTCGGAGGTCGAACGAAACCTTCCGAAATGACACAAAACCGACCAAAATCGGATGGATCTACCCGAAATCAAACAGTATCGTCTGGAATCAGACGGAAGGGTCCAAAATAACACGGAATCAGACCAATCATATACAAGGACTCTTTCCTAACCTGAGTTTGTTACCAAGCTCTATAAGCTTCAGTGTATCTTGTACAGAATTTACAATCTTTTCCTCCAGCTCACAGACCTGATTTAGGAAAAAAAACGTTGTGAAAAATTGACTTCAAGATTATTCAAGGCCTGTAGATTGAAAACAGAAACGACATGCAAAACAGACTTCCATGCAAAAGTGTGCTTTGTACCGAATAGCTACCTAAACTCAAAGAATTACAATTTATAATACTGTTCATTAAAAACTGGATCATTGGACGATGCAATTCAAGAGTTTTCACTGGCTTAGCCATCATGGGTTATGAGCCATTATACCATGCGGGCGCATGTAGACGAGTTAAACGGAAATTAAAATGTAACACTCTGTCTGTTCTTACAAAAGTAAAGTTGGGAAGATTTATCTTTAGTTTGGGGCGTTTTTAATGAAACAATAATTTAAACTCGCGCTTGTTGGATATGAGATGATTATAGCTATCTATTATCTCATATCCAACGTGCACTCGTGGAATAATTGTTAAATAAACAATGGCAGATCATAACTGTTGTTGAGATTTTGTTCAGGGGGAATGGGTGAGAGAAGGACTTACTACGGAGGAGGGAAGGGAAGGGGAATTAACATTTATTATTTCACACTGTACCTGAACTTGCTGATTGCCGTCCTCCAAAACTCTTAATCTTTTCCGCTTGTTGAGTAAATCGAAAACCTTGAAGCGCATAAAGAGAGACCATTAATAAATTAATTTAATGACCCGCTCTCCCACAACAACAATACAAGTTGTAACTAGTTTTACCTTGCTGCCGTAGATCTCAAAATAACTTGCTGAAATAACAAGATCCTTGTTTTTGTGTTTGGGAGCTTTGCTCAATTTGAACACATCAGTAGCTGCAAGGAAACAGAATGAAAAGCATAACTCAACAAGGTGAGATGTGCGGAAAATTACACTTTCGTATACTACCACTGGGCAGATTTCAATTAAATGTTGAGAGTATTCCGGGTTCTTATTACTTTTGCTTCAATGTGCTCTGATTGTTCTAGAAAATTCGCACCACCTTTCCCAACCAATCAGGTGTAAAGATAAAACCAACCACAGCCTTGTCTCCCACGTTTTCCCGCGCTTCAGGCATTGTTTTCCCTCCAAAAATGACTTCTCATTGGCTGCTTGCAATTTTTTTTAATGTTCCTATTGGCTGTTATGCCTACGTTGTTTTAGTCTTGTGACACCGAATCGAAAAACGCTCTCTCTGAACCTCGGGAGTACAAAGCAAAAATTTGCACTCTCCCAACTTTAAGCTGAGCGAAGGTTATTTCGACTCTATTAAAAGAAAAAAAAATTAGAAAGAAAAGCACGACAAACCTGCCAAAGCATAAATTCCTTTGGTACAATCCTGTTGTTTCCCAGTAAAAGTACCGCCCATGGTCTGGAAAAAAAAAGTTTCATCACATAAAATTAAGAATCGTGTCTACTTCTTTCTTACAAGAAACGTGTAGTGATAAAAACCTCCCTCGTTTGTCGCTCTACCTCATCTATCGCGCTTTTTTACCATTTTTCTCTGTTTTACTAACTGTACGTCTGAAACTGCCTAGTACAAAGTGCGCCACTTAAAAATCCCAAATACTTTAATATTACACCAAGTGCATTTGACGAATACCCCATAACCCTCATTAATTTGCCGCAATCTCAAGTGGTAGAAATGTTCATTCATTTAGCGGATTTCGCAGCGTTTAACACGAGAGACAAGTCTGAAGTCAAATGGTCTTGATCTTAGGTCAGTAACAAGGCGTTTATACACAGATTTTGGATGTAAAATACTATGAATCATAACTTTGTCCCTCCAGGGAGCTTCGTTGATATTTTCAGCAGCTTATATTACTTGGATTTTCAATCGACATTCAGAGAAAGAATGTGATACACTGTAAAACATACGTGAGTTTTTCCGCTGCCTGTCTGGCCGTATGCAAAACAAGTCGCCATTCCTTGGTTAAATATCGTGTCCACAAGCGGCTTGGCTGTGTATCTGGGAATACAACGGGCATTGGATGGGTTAAAGATAAGATTTAGAAGGCTTTTAGGCCTTGATATAGCGGTATGACCATTAAATTTTCGACCAAGATCTCTGCATTCTCATGCATCAAGTACCTTCATAGGTATTGCTATTCTTCGTGAAAAGATTACAAATCTGTACAAACGAAAAAGGTTATAAATACAACCGTAATCCGGAAGTTTAATTTTGATGAATTACGATTACAAAGTTAAGTAGATAGAGCGCTTTTCGATGAAATGTTGTAAAATCAAAACCAAACTTATCGCAAGGACCAATACATAATCAGTAGAAAGTTCCATACCATTAAGAACCAATAAGAACTCAAAGTAAAACCCAGCAAACCGCCCAAAGCGCGGGAAAAAGCGAGAAAACGCAGGCGACCAAGTCGGGATTGGTTTTAGTTTTGCATCTGATTGGTTGTGGGAGCGGCGCATTTTTTTTAGGACCAATCACTGGGCGGAGTAAAGCTAAACCAATCCAATCTCGGATTACCTACGATACTCCATTTAAAATTGCTCTAAGACTTACCTGTATACCAATTCATTATTCGCATTTTCGTCAAAAGCGTAATCAAACCTATGGAAATATAAATCAACAACGATATCACAGTTTAAAAGAAGGAATCTGTTCTGTCATAGGCATAGGGAGACAAATGCGAGACGAAATCAGCCGGTAAAGGGAGGAAGTATTTGTGAAAATAAATAGTTGGGAAGACTGTCCTTTAAAACATACAATTTGATAGCCCAATGAGACCAACAGTAAACATCGAAAAACGAATGGGAAAGACAGAGTTCTCATTAAAGGTTTCTTTGAATACATAAAGTTTTGAGAAGTTGAGTGAATCAATACATGGAAAAAAATTCTTAACTGTTCTGAATACAGAACAACAACAACAAAAACATTTACCAGAATTTGTGATTCTCCAGGTATTTTGTGAGGTCAACTTTCAGTTTTGGTTCATGAACCTTACAAAAGAAAAAAAAAAAAGCATTAAATCAAGGTAAAAAAGGAGACATGTTCCTGCCGAGAACTGAGTCAGTGCATGTACTACAATTCACAAACATAATTATTGAGCTCACAATTAAACAAGTGTGCATACACTTACCACACAATAATCACCCTTGGGTACAATGATAACATCAATTTCCTTTTTGGTGAGTTCTAAACAAACATAAAATTGTAAATAATCTGACTGCAATGACATTGAGCCAAGCTTTTTCATTCTAATATGAAGAACAATGAAATAAAACATAAAAAGGACTCTTAATCATTATTAAACCATTCTGTGGTGCCCTGTATTCAAGACGTCAACTGTATTGATGAACCCTGACAGTGTCTGTTACCTTTCTTTGACAGAGGCCGTTTGCGGACACAAACACAAATCTGATGGTCCATCACCTGTTTGAAAAAAAAAAAAACAAAACACAGACAACATGAAGTTTTTCTATTTCCTATTTTCCCATTTTCCTGTGTTAGAAATAAAATCTTGGCACACACTAACCAGGCAGCCATTACTGACTAACTTCCAAGATACTGACTTCTTTCAGAGTATTTAAAAATAACCTCTAACTCTCAGTGAGAAGTGATTAACATATAACTTCTCTCTACAGTATCTATACATTTTCTAGCAAACAGGTAATGAGAATAATCAAAGCTATCAGGGAGAGGTTGTTAATTCTCAGTTGATCCATCACCCAATTCTTACATCTAATTTACAAGGAAATGTATAGCAGCTAAAAGGGAGAATGAACAATCAGATCTTGGGAGTTAAATGGTTAAAATTCATCACCATCCTTTGACCACTTGGAATAAAGACAAAGAAAATTAATTAACAATTTCAAAAAACCTACCGGGTCAGACATTGTTAGTCCTTTAAAATCTAAATCACTTTGATATTCCCTGTTGATTGAAAAAAAAAGAGGTTCTTCATTAGTCATTATGTGATCCATTGTCTATGTTAATTAAAAAAGTAATTGACTGTGCAAGAGAAAATTGTCAAAAAAAGAGAAAAAAATTAAAATTGACGGTTAAGACACCTTATCATTTGTATAAATTCCCAATTAGGATTTCCAGGATCCACCTCTTGCTGAAGTCGAAGTTTCATTTCTCTTTGCTCTTGTTGTTGAGCTCTGAATGGTACACAAAGCAAATTCAAAATTCAAATGCTCATAAATATTCAATATCCAAAGATTTTTCTTCTGGTAAGTGCTGACCAAATTCTTGACTCTCATTTCACTAATGATGCATTTTTAATTCTTTTGGTCCCCAAGAACTTTGCCTACCTTCTTTCCTCTCTGTTCTTTTTCAATCTCTCTATCTCTTTAACACAATTGGAGCGTCTTCTGTTCACTGGAAAAATTCAAGCAGGTATATTTCTCAATAACTGTTTGTTGAGAGGTGTGCTTCAAAAATCTTTCTACAGGAGCACACTCTTTGTACATGTATAGTGGCTTCGAAATTTTTGCGCTGGAAACCAAACAAACAAACAGTGACAACAAAACAATAAGGTGCTTTCTGTACCCGGATAAGACTCAGCACTATCTTTCTGTGCTACTTCCATCTGAGAACCTCCATCATCTTCATTAGCCAGATTAAGAGCCATAGGACGTTCAACTTTGGCTAGAAAAAGAAAGAAAAAGATTCAATGAACTCAGCACTCAATACAATATGTCCACAATGTGAAGTTTACATGGGTTTCCTTTCCAACAAGAAATATTGCCATTGTCCATGTACCCATATCCCCATGTCCTTTTGGACCCCTGTCCCCTATGCTCCCCTGTTCCCTAACTCCCCCTTCAGTTTCCCCCTTATTCCCAGCCCCTCCATTCCCATGGCCACTGTTCCCCTTCCCCTTCATTTCCTTCTGTTCCCCAGCTTGTCAGATTTTGCTTCAATGTGCTATACACTCCTAGGTGGAGAAGAGTGCAGTGAGAGCAAATTGTCTTGCCCAAGAACACAACACAATGACTTAGCCAAGTCTACAATGTGCCCCTCTGCACCAGAGTGTGGCACCCTTGATGCTAAGCCTACCAGATACTAGCATCAGTGTGCTGACACTTTGCTACTTTGTCTCTTATTTCAACTTCAGCTCTATGAAGAAAATGAAAGTCTTTTGATGGATAGGAACAGGTCTTAACAGAGTAACAGGACATCGATGGGATCATTACCCTCTCACTTACATTACTGTATCAATTATTATTAAATTTCAAAACAAACAATAACCTGATTGTGGATGAGCTTTAGGTGAAGGAGCACTATGATTTTCATTCCTTGCATTCTAAAAAAGAAGGAAAGGTATTTTCACCCATAAATAACATAATAAGATAACGCGACAAAGAAAAACTTTTTCCATTCCTACCTTGTTACTGGGTGTGGTTGATATCCGTTTGTTGGATGGAGTGGGCTTTGGTTTGGGTTGAACAACAAGCGTTGGATTCAGAGCAAAGATCTGGTCAATTTCAATCTGTATTAAAGAAAAAAAATGGCACACCGCTTTGAAAAACTCATACTTTCTTTTGATATGACAGCCTGTAAACAGAAGGAGAATGAAAAATCTCTGTCACATGATCCACGATTATATTAACCCTTTAACTCCCAGAATTGATTAACATAAAACTTCTCCCTACAATATCCATACATTCTTCAGCAAACAGGTGATGAGAATATTAAAACTTATCAGGTAGAAGCTGCTGTCTTGATCTAGTACCAAGTTCTCATAACTAATTTACAAGGAAATGTGTAGCAGCTACAGGGAAGAATTAACAATCAGATCTTGGGAGTTAAAGGGTTAACTGTTTTCACCTCTTTTCCTTTTGTTTCTCCATTTTCATACCACTCAACAGTCACACTTTTGGTGTCCAGGTTGATGCCACTTATCATGGATGAATGGACACGGCCTAGAAGAAAAAGATAACTTATCACATTAAGGCACTGGCCATTAGTCTGTTAGCTTGATGGATTTGGAGTTTCTTAATTTCCAGAATGTTCAACTTTACCACTCTGCTTGACCTAAGTTGTTTCAAAGCACATCACAATCTGACCTTCTTGTTGTGCTTTTTCAATAGCTAACTTGTTTGATACCCACCAGCTGGGATTTTTAATTAATTATCATCATTCATCTAATTTTTATATCTTAAATTTATATAAATTTTTGTCTCCACAATTGGCACAAGGGTGCTTAATATAAGAAAATGTACCATCCCCAATTTTATTCTTATTTTTTAAAATGAATCTATTACTAAAACAATTCCAATTTTTTTTCTCAAAATCGGGATATTTGCATTAAAAAAATCAACATATTTTTTCCCAGTTACACTCTGAAAGAAAAACGCGTTGACGAATGCAATGTATACAAGTGTTAAAAAATCTACGTATTTTTAAAATGACTGGGGATTTTGACCAATAGAACTAAACAAAGAAATGAATAAAAACAGGCTAAAATATTTATTTATCTTACTTTGAATCAACTACTATAATTAGATACATAAGCTAAATATTACACGCTGGGCAGTTCGGTACTTCGACAAAGATACACAAACAGATCAAAGACTTAAATTCCTAGGAGACACCACGGGAGTACATTGATAACGCTGTTAGACGACTGAAGCGTTGTTTGAATTAATAATCACAATATTTGAATTATTGCAAGTGTAAATAATCGATGAACACCTCTCTTATTGATATCTTGGCTAAAATGTACACCTGGGCAACCGTATTTTAGTCCTAAACTTCATAAAAAAATTAACATAGCATAAGGAAGCAGATCTTTGAATAGGAGAGCAAATTTTGCAGAAAAATTATTATCATGAAACGAGGCGTTACCAGGGAAAATATTAAGAGTTTGAGTTATTTACACGCGAAATAAGGACCGGTTCGCCGTTGACAAATAAATGCGATCGATCATCCAAGGTTACTAAAATTTTAAACTCGCTCGCGGGTAACTGAATGTCGTAAAGAAACACTACACAAGTAAAATCTCTTTGTAGCAGATTTAGTGAAAGAGAAAAAAAGGATGTAGAAACGAGTCAAAATAGGCTGAGTCTGTATCAAGGCCAAAAAGTTGTCGTCAACTGCAGACAACACTTAGTTACTACTTTATCACGTACCATCAGTCCGTTGAATGTCGACTTTAATCCCCACCACAAGTTTACCAAACTTGTCCATTGCAGCAGTTGTTTACAGTTTCCCGCAAAAGTACGATCCTTAGAGTTGGGATCTGCAGAGATCAAGTGGCTCATTCGGTTCTGTATTTCAGATTTTCCGCTCAAAATCCTCTCCGCCAGCGCAGAAACAAAAATTTACATTTGCAAGAAACGATTAGGCCCGCAATCAAACTGCGGTGGCACGTAACCATGACGAATGTTGTATAACAAGTACCATACCGTCCTCAAGAATATTTGGGACAAGTGGCTCAACAGGGAAAGTTCAGTTACAAAAGTGATTCTTTTCGACAGGTCGCCCAAACCTGAGCCTCGACTGGATAGAGGGAAATAGAAATGAGATTGTAGTGAGAGGAAGTTATATTGTAGAGAAATGGGAATGAAATTGTAGTGAGAGGAAATCGTATTGTAGTCACGCTGGAATTAGCAGACACTACTAAAACTCAGACCAAACGTTCGAAGACCCTTTTCAAAAGCGCTCGCAAAATTTACGTACTTGGTTGGAGAGAGCATAGTTAGTAGAGGAGTCTCCTCTACTAACTATGGAGAGAGGGAAGCGAAGGACTGCATATCGACAAAAAAATGTTAGACTACGGCTTTTTGTGCTGAGGTGTCGCGGTTTTTTGTCAAAACTGTAGTATAGGTTTCGGGAACACAAGAAAACTTCTGTTTGAGTATCGTGACATTCTCCGGTGACACAGATCGTAATCAATCAAACAACGAACAATAAAACAACACCGAACTGAATGAGTCACTCCCACAGTCCTTTCAGTGAATCATGTACGCGCGCGCGTCTTGCGAGTGCAAAACGTCACAGAGCAACCGCGGGCCTGACGTGCGCAAAACGTCACATAACCGTCATAATGCACTTTGTTTCATCACAAAAACCAAAAGCTGTTCTTTGGGCTGGTTTAATTTCCGTAAAGATGAGAAAATGACAACTTTAGGTTACCAAGCTAGTTGATGACAATTACGCTTTGTAACTTTAATAATGCATTGAACGGAAAGCCAAACATTGGCTTTTGGTCGACTGAAAATATATAGCTACTTCTCTGAGAGGAAAAAATTTCAAGTTTCGACCCAAGTAAGTGTTTTCAATTTGTGTTGCAATATTTTACAAGAAATTTTATGCTGTGAAATGAAGCCTAAGTAATTCGTGTAGGGTAACGCAAAGGTGGATTGATGTAGCGTATTTTCACGTAGAAAGAGGAGCATACATGTCGCTGAAAAAATTCCTCTCAGATCTGAAACTTTGTGAACTGAATTGTGGTTCATGCAGAAATTGTAAAAAACAGTTCCAAGACTTTCCTCATCCACTTCTTTAAGACGTTGAGAAATTTAAGAAGTAACCAAATGTCTCAGTGTTTCAATTCTTGACACAAAATTTCCAACTTTTTTCCAATTCTTCGACCGCTACGCAACTCAAACGAACACTTCTGTACTTGTGCGACTTTCCAGGCCTGGATGTACATTTGCAAGCTGGTGTGAACTCTTAAATCGAGCAAACCTTTTCAAATCCTTGCAGACGTTCCCGTTGCGTAGCGTTGATACTGATTTATAAAGTACTTACATCATGGTCGAGTTTCTGGGAACACGTTTTCTTTGCGCTGCAATTTCGAATCCACTGTCGCATCCTGAAAAGGCAGGCTTAACTCTTTCAAATAACGAAGGAGTATCGAGGAAGCTCTTAGTGTCCGCGCCAGGAAGGTTTTTGAGCGTATCTATAAAACGTTGTCGTTCTGTTCGGCTTAATGAAGCAGTATAGGGATTCAGTTCTTCGCTAACCGACTTGAGATCTTGCCAAGCATCGATTTCCGCCTACCACTACCTTTAAAGTTTTCGTTTAAGCTTTAAAAGGTGAATATCAGGGCTGTGGTAAACTGAGTCTTGTTGTTCTTCTGGGATTTCTTCCACTATGAAGTATTCTTTAATAAGCTGAGAACAAGGAAACGAGAAGGGAATTAAAATTTTAGTTGGCCATTGCTCTCAGGTTAGCCTGCAGAACAAGCGTCATTTCTTTGTGTTTTCCGGTGAATGAGGGCAAGCACGAAGCGAGCGTGAGGAGCGAGAGACGTGCGAAGGGGCTGAATATGCGCTAGGAGCGAGACACGGGCGAGAGAGCTCGAGCTCCAAGAAAAGGAGAAAAATGTCGTCCTCTCCTTACACGTGTCTCACCCCTCGCGCGTGTTTCACTCTTTGCGCGCCTCGCCCTTCGCGCTCTCCTCGCGTTTGTATACATTCGCCTGATGCACTAAAACTGTCGCCTGTTTGCAGGTTATCGCAAGGTGTAGGCCTTTAATGTTGGAACTCAACTAAGCAGAGGTATAAGAAAGCCCTTAACCCCTTCTGATGGGCTGCTAGATTCTCCTTCCAAACTCCTGCATTTCCTTGGTGAAACACAAGGAGAAATAAGTGTTACAACAGAAGACTTAGGTTTCATACCCCACACCCCTTGAAATGAAGTTCATTACCTGATGGAATTTTTTCTCCAGCTGAGGCTTATTACCAGTTGTTCTCTCTTCATAGCTTATCAAAATAGTTGTGTTCTCATTGCTCAGATCACAAAGTGTGGACACAAGAGGTTCTAAAGACTAATAATAGAAAAAAATTTTAAATCATTCAGGCTCATCAAAAGACAAACAATTTCACAGGCAGGCTTGTGTGATGGACAACTCAATCACAGGCAACCATTTAACCCTCACAACCAAGCATCAGTGTGCAATTCTCGATACTTTTCCCTTTAAATTTCCTAAGATGTTGACAGGGAGAATTTGTTCAACAATCAAGAACTTCTTTAGTTGGAGATCATTTCCCTTTTTTCTCATGACCCTAATGTTTAATTCAGTAGTGATGTTGTAAGGAGAAATTAAATGCTTGTCACTCCTAGAGATAAAAGGGTTAACCCTTTAACTCCCAAGAGCTGATTGTTAATTCTCTCCCCTAGCTCCTACACATTTCTTTGTGAATTAGTTCAGAGAATTTAGTGTTGGATCAAGACAACAACTTCAACCTGATAAGTTTAAGAATTCTCATTACCTTTTTTTTTTAATATGTATGGATATGATAAGGAGAAGTTACATGTTAATCACTTCTGGAAGTTAAAGGGTTAACCCTTTCACCCCCACAAGTGACCAAGACAGAATTTCTCCTTACAATATGAATACAATATCAAGCAGGCAGGTGATGAGAATAGAGAAGAATATGAATCATGGGATTATTAGTTGATCCAATAACAAATTCTCTGAACTAACATCATAAGAATTGTATGGCAGATAGTAAGGAGAATTACTAATCAGATCTTGGGAGTGAAAGGGTTAAACTTGAAGAGGAGAGGTCAGGACAACACTGTATAAGGGACAGAAAAAAGGTATTAGGGTGTAAAGAGATAAGAGCCACCAGCCAAAAATTTCATGGATGGTTGGCTTGCGTGCAATAGAAAAAAAAATGTTCAACAAAAGTATTCTAACCTCTTCATAGTAAATGCAATCGGCAACAAGGACAAGATCTGGGCAGGGTTGAAATGCTGACACATCTTGACCCCTAAGATTCCAGATATGAAAAACATTAGCCTCTTACATGTAACAGGCTCTCACTAGGCTACTTCACAAGAATATAATGTCCGGGCTTCTTGTAAAGCCTGCAGATGTGCTAGTAAAAGCCAGCTGGCAGGCTGAAACAACATCAGAAATGATATTGTAAATGGCACAAATATCCTGTGAAGGAGAAATGCATGATGAGAGGAATGGAAAGGAAAGGGGCAGATAAAAACGAAGGCTTCTTACCATTTTAAGGTGGCAGCTGTAAATGTTCCAGTTATCATATACTGATTGCTAGTTTTGTTCAGTTCAATAAGTGGGACAACCTCAGGCAAGTCTGTACAGCACACATGTGCACTGAAAATTATAGCAAAATAACTTGAGATAAAAAGAAGCTAACTTTGCGCAAATATTTGTTGATGAAGCAAACAACACTCCTTAAGGTGAGACACTTTTTAGGTGCACACCATTTGAAAACTGGTTCAAACAACAAGGCACCCCCTTAGTAAATGCTTAGAGGGTTCCAGAACTTCACAACAGTTGTATATTCCATCTTTTAAAAACAGGGCAGCAATCCTTTTTTTATAGAATTGTTAATATATGGAATAATTTGCCATCTGAAATCAAACTTAGCCAATCTCTAAATAATTTTGAGCATAATTTAAGAGGGCATCTTTTGAAAAACTTTTTGCAATGAGCTGTTCCATCATCCTTTTACTTAGTCTTAAATACTTATTTTGATTACCCTTTTAATATTTATCCTTTGATTCATTAACTATTTATTTAAATTATCATTGAAAAATCCCCATGGTAAGTTGTTAATAAATATATCTTATTAGATGTTTTGGTGTGTAGTATTGCTGAGTATTTTGACGAGTTGTTCTGTATTTTGATGAGCCTAAAGGGCGAGTCAAAACACAAACAACAAGTAAAATACTCAGGGATACTACACACCAAAATGCCTAATAAGTTATTTTTCATCCAACTAACTTTTTTTTCTGTTAAGTATTTCTGCTCATTATTCACAAGGTAGGAAAAGCAAAGTGGATAGACAGACGTAGTGCATGCAGCCAACTGGTTACACAGGTTTTTTTTTACAGTAAAAATAATCAACAATCCAAATGACTGAACAATATTGCAGGATATTTGTACTCTATTTGCATGTTATTTGCACTCTGCTTTGTGCAGTTGGTTAATAAAGTATTGTATTGTATTTTATGAACAACTTTCTAGGCTAGAAACTTCTCTTGAGTGGAGGCCTCTCCAAAGTGGACATCGCCTCTAGGCTGAACAGGTTTCAATGATGAACGCCTCCCGAGTGGACACCTTTTTAAGGTGGTAATATATCTATGGAGGACACTTCCCTATGATGTCTTCCTCTCTTGAGTGCACCCTTCCATAACATGGACACCTCTCTAAGTTGGAGAACTCTTTTAAGTGGAACCAACTCTGATTTGGATCCGTTTACACTACGGTACTTGCCTATTCAAGGCAAGTGAGCTCCTTAACCTACGCTTAAAAAATGTTTGCCGCGGGATAAAGGGATTGGATAGTAAACGGGTGTCATGAAGATGTGATCCTTTTAAAAATGTATAACCATTGCTCATTACAACGAAGTTGTGTATTACCCGCTCGAGGCAGCTATTAGTCCAACCACACCAGTACCGGCACCTAGTTCCACAACTTGCTTATTCACGAGGTGTTTTGTGGGGCAAAAGTGCTCCGTTTGTAGATATTTCGCAAGAACTAGGGCAGCATCCCATACAACACAACTTTCATCACCTACTTCAGCTTGCTTGATCCTAAGTATTCCATCTTTACACTCGATTTCTCTCTCAAATGTATCATCGCACATGTCTGCACCTTTGGCCGCCATGTTGAAGCTCAGACGGCAACCGCTGACTATTAAGGAACAGCTGTAGCTTAAGAGGAGACTGAAACGAGCTTAGTAACTGCACCGATGGCTTCATGGACCCCCCAGGCTTAGGGCTCATTTCAAAGCTTTAGAACTAAGGGAAGGGGAAACATCTAACCCAGCCAACCCATAGCAATCTTTCCAGGCTTCGTCTATCATTTTTATGGACGCTTTCGTGATGCAAATATTAGAAACATTTAATTCCCTTGCTTTGACTGTAAGGGTTTCCTAACAGCCCCCATTAACTCCTTAAAGTGATTAACTTCCAACTTCTCTCCAAGATATCCATACTTTATCCTGCATGCAGGGATTGAGAATAATCCAAATTAGCAGCTAGGGGGGAAAATTAAAATCAGATCTTGGGAGTTGGAGAAGTACCAAATCACTTCATTTTAAATCATTATTTCTACAACAAAGTAATTTTCATGCAACAACGTCAAAACAATGTGAATCCTTTTATTAATTAAAAATGCCACGCAAGTCAAATCTGTACGTCAGTTGAAGTCTGACGTTTTAGCTTCAGATTTCGTTACAGTTTCTGATTTGGTGCAAATAACAACATCACCCCCTAACTAATGAGTTATTCGTGTGCCGATTCTCTCACATTTACGTCATTCTTTCTGTTTGTATTGAAAGATCATGACCTGTTATCAACATATATAATCTCATTACAATCATCCATACATTCCTTATAATAACATTTAGGAGAATCTGGAGTTTGTATGATCCAAGCACCAGTATACAATTTCTCTTTAGGGTCTCTATGATTTTTTTCAATGCCAGCTGGGAGAAGTCCGTTTTTGATCAGGTTACACCCTTCACGTCCTGCAAGAACTAGAGTTTTGGCGATTTTGAAAAACTCAGAGGTTTCAGACTTTACAGTATCATTAATAACAAATACTTGTTTTTTTTTCAAGTAGAAAATTCTGTACAAATATGTCCTTTCAGATTACAGTTCCCCGCCATGTTCATGTACATGTGCGCCCTCTAGGTCAATGTCCTGACATGCTGCAGGAGTTTTAAATTCCATGCGGTATTCACATCTGCTCGGCTCTGATACTTGAACCAGCTCGTTTGCTGAGCCACAACGAAGGATTACCTGCAATGAAAAGGAAAATTTTCTCTGTAAAATTGTTACATATTGGTTCGTCGGACCTTGTGTCATATGGAAGTTAACTTTGTTCTCGGTTTTTGCAGGTTAGGAGTTCGAGTCTCGTTGAAACTCCTTCATGAGTGAAGGGGTATCCACGGAAAACGTAATTTGCTTTTTCTTATTCCATTTGGCTAGGTTTTCGAATGGACTGTTTCGCAAAAATCTTCGATGGCTACCACATGCTTTTGGAAGACTAGTAAACGATGATGCCATAAACAAAAGAGAGCATTTGAGGAATTTTCTTTGAGTACGAAATCCAAGATTGTATTGCTTTATTTTCACTACGCACTGCGATTGATTTGAAAAAAAAAAAACTTACGACTTACGCTCAACCAATCAGATGCAAAACTAAAAGTACGATTGGTTACTCGCGTTTTCCCACGCTTTTGACAGTTTACTCGTCCTAATTTGAGTTCCCATTGGCTCCTTGGGGTATCTTCATGTACTCTGATTGGTCATTTTGGCTACTTGGCTTAGGTTCTACAAAACTCACTGAGCGTCTAAGACTAAACTTTGAACGTGACGGTCAAAGATAATCTTTACTCACCTCAGCTGATCTGCTAGGTCCGTTCCAACAGCTCTGTCCTCCTGAATATTTCATACGACTGTACTTATTGGAGTCACCTGTCCATTCACCCCATGTTCTACAAAAGATTCACCTCAAAATTACAAGGTTACCAAATCTGCGATTTTAGCATTCGAGGTAACTCAGTTCTAAGTTATTCATACGGCTTCAAAGATGGCCCTGAGCGTTCTTTTTCCTTTAACAATAAGCGACAACAAGGAAGTGACTACAAAGCCAAGAAGATATACATTTTCTTCGCGTAATCAGGCTTTTTAACCAGCAAATTATACTAGTAAGAAATGGTACAAACACAAATGGAATTCATATTTCCTGCCATCAGTAATAACTCTGCATGTTGTTCATACATTTGTCATGTAGCTATTGATAAATGACAAGTTTTAACGAAACGTTCTGTTGTTTGGGAAGCACGAAACGCTAGTTTTGAGAGCATTCACGTCGCCAAAGTTTTGCCTGGGTCTGACCCAAAAGTAAAACTCACCCCAGAGAGGTTTCTGAGCCTCCATCTTTGGGCTGCTGTGAAGCTCTGTCAAATGGACACAGTTTGTACACATACCTAACAATTGGGAATACAAACAAGCGTAAACAAGATGTTTAGACCAAAAATATCTAATCACCAAGCATAAAAAAAGAAAAGAAAGCAAAAACAGAAACAAAAATACTAGAAAAAAAAAAAAAACACAACAATACAGACAAGCAAACGAATGAACAAAATAATTTCTTAAAAAGGACCACTTTCCTCATTTCAGTTTTGGACTTGGGTTTGGTCTGTCCCATATTATAATAAAGCTCGGATATAACACGTACTGTCATTGGTTGAAAGAGCGTGCTCTATGAGAGTTTAGAGCATAGAACTGAGCTAAAGCTGTCACGCCATCTGCCAAATCGTACTATGTCCGACCTTTTCCGGGACTTCTTTCTAGCTTTTCTTTCGTTAATAAAAGTGAAATTTCGGAACAAGCGAGCAAAGGTTTGCAAAAATGCCAGGCTTCCTGCGTGCTTTACAACAGAACAGAGCACAGTCAAGGCTTCTCTATTTGTTAACTAGAGTGGCAAACAGACATCCCGCGCTTAGCCTATTCTCCCATGCACCACCCACGGTCCCCTAAATACCAGGGGGGAAGGGTGAAGGAAACTTTTTCGGTTTGATATTGCATCACTTACTCTCTGTCGGTGTATTCAAAACATTGTCCCTGAAGGGGCGAAAACTCTTCTTGCTGGCCAAGGTTCAGATTCAACGTTCGCTCAAGGTCACTAAAATCCAGGAAAAAATAAAACAGCTCAATGAATGCAAAATCAAGAACCGATGGCGAGAAAAAAGAGGAACAAACGGACGAATAAATGGAATGTTAAGTGTACGAGTAAGTTGACAAAATAAACGAAAAACTAACAGACGAACAAACAAGAGAGCGACCGAACGAACAGCTTCTCTAAGAATCCTCTAACCTGATTTCTCTTTCTGCGTCATTTGAAGCGGTATCTGCAGCATTAAACTCCTTTCTGGCATCATCAGCAGCTAAAATATGCAAAAAATAAAAAACAAAAAACGAAGGAAAAAATATTACATGAAACAAATCAGACCTTATAAAGATACAATAGCAAAAGATTTTAACCGTCATCAAAATGGTCCTCGTAATGGCTCTGTGAGCAGTCACTGGTCTGAATTTGAGCCCACGAACTCCATCCGAAGAAACTCACCTCTTCTCGGGGAGGAACGAAGATCGGGCAAGAGAAATCGGAAAAAATCGAGTCCGAGTATAGACATGGCCTCCAAAGCATACTGTAACTAATGTGTTAACATTAATAACCCTTCAACTTACCAGAAATTTTTGCTTTTGTTTCCTCGTCATAGTCCGGCATCTTCAAATCATCATCTTTGCTATCTGCAAAGTTATAGGTTGAAAAAGAACAGAATCTTACTGTCAAAGAACTTGCTCGCGTCATGGCTAGCGGCCTTCGTACAGAGATTTTTCCAAAAGGCGCGCCAATACCCTTTAACTCCCAAGATTTGATTCTTAACTCTCCATACTAGCGGCTACACATTTCCTTGTAAATTAGCTACAACAATTTAGTGTTAGATCAAGATAACAACTTCTACCCGATAAGTGAGTATTCTCATTCCCTGTTTGCTGGACAGTGTAGGAATATTATCGAGAGAAGTTACAAGTCTATCACTTTTAGGTGTTAAAGGTTTAACTGGTTAACGCACCTTCTGGGTTTGGTTCAGGTATTTTCTTCTCGGCCTCCTCTTTGATTTCGTCCACGTGTTCGTCTCTATCATCATCTTCGTCGTCATCGTCATCATCTTCTTCACCAGGAACGTCTGGAAGATCTTCATCATCAAAATTTTCGTCAGCTGGAGGAGGCAGAGGGGGAGACTCGGGTGTATCACTTGCTGATGGGGATAGGAAAATGTTTAGAGCACTTTTCGACTTAGTCTTGTTAAACCAAAACTCAAATCGTGATAACAGCTAAATAGGGAAAAGAAAAATATCTCGAGGAACTATCTCGAAGAAAATACATTGAACAAATTTAAAAACAAACCTTCTGTGGGTTTATCTTCGCCCTCAGTTGTAACTGATTCATCTGCAGGTGGTAGCTGGGACTAAAATCACAGAGGAAACAAAAATGAAAATTACAAATTGTGAAAATTAATTAGTACTTTCATTTATTGTAGGACAGTTTTAAATTATGTTTCCTGTTCAGATTGGGATTTGGATGAAATATTTGTTACATAAAACAGAAATTTTTACAAACATTCTCCGCGTGACTTACCGAAATGTCATTATGACCAAGCCTTAAAAATAATTAAGATAATAATACCTGCTTGGCACCAAATTTTTCTTTGAAATTGCTCCACAATGCAGAGAAAAAGCCTTCAAAATCTGACTCCTCATATCCTCCTAGCAGCTCCTGAAAATATATACAAATCTATTAATTTAAAATTGAAAATAAACAGATGGGGAAAAGGTACCAAAGCATCTGAATTAAGTTTCTCTAATTTTAACATGTTGCAGTGGCTAAGAATTACCTTGGCCTCTTCTTCACCATATTTTTTATCCAGAAGATCAGTATTAATAACCTCTTGTGCTGTCACACTACAAGAAAGACAATTCCTCTATGATTTAATTTAAAAATTGAATTATTTCTTCTGTTTAACCCTTTCACTCCCACAAGTGACCAAGACAGAATTTCTCCTTACAATATGAATACAATATCAAGCAGGCAGGTGATGAGAATAAAGAAGAATATCAGTCATGGGATTATTAGTTGATCCAATACCAAATTCTCTGAACTAACATCATAAGAATTGTATGGCAGATAGTAAGGGGAAAAACTAATTAGATCTTGGGAGTGAAAGGGTTAAGAAGAGGAAAATGTGTAAATCCAGAAAGGGAAATGGAAAGAAATGGGAGATGATATAAGGTAATTACCGTCCATCCTCATCTGTATCCAGAGCTTTGAATGAAGACTCAGCAGACGCTCTGTCCCTTTCTGCCACAATTTTTGCTTTGGTTTCTAAAAATGAAGAAAACACCAAACAAAGAGGTTATGAGTCAATCAATTAAAAGCTTCAACACCCTCCCCCCCTTCCCCTGCTCACCCAGGTAACCCCCCTGGCATTTGAACTTTAAAAGATTGTTCTGATGAAATTTCCACACCACTGGGCCAAAAATAGTGTTAAAATGCTCCTGCTTCGAATCTATTGGTGCATCACAAGATTACTGCATCTCCTACTCTCGAATCAGAAATTTTACACAATTGCAGTATTTACCTTGTGAGTTGCACATTATTGTGTCCCTTACCTTCCCAGTCCTTCTCATGTTTATCCTTAGCTTCCTTTTCAACTGCTTCAACCTCCTCTTTTTTGGCTGCCATTACACAAAATAATATATATATTTACAAATCATCTCTATTGCACATAAAACAACAAATGTACCTATTCAAATATGTCAGTACCTTTCAAGTTTTCAACAACAGCTTTCTTCTCCTCCAACTGTTTCTTCAATTCTTCAAGCTTTTGCTGTGTAATAAAATGTAGTGAGTCAATTTTTTCCAATAGAAAAATATTAAGTAACCAGAGCATTCTAACACACCAAGCAACTGTGTACCTTTCTTTCTTCTTTTTTTCCCTGACCTTGCTGACTGTAGTCTTGTTTAATAGCCAGCCCCTTAAAAAAATCATCAAACTCCATAAATGACAGATATTTAAAGGAAACACTGTGTATCAAGCAAAGAAATGATTCTCGCAGATGGACTGCAATTCAAGCAATTGAAGAGAAGAAGTGTGAAAAATCTTCAGCTTTTACAGGATACCAACTTGTGCCTCCCGGATGCTAATTGGATGCCACTATCAACTGAAGTTACATGTGGGAGAAAGGAAGATTTTAGAGGGTTTGTCTTTCACATGAAGGAAACTGAATGAAAATTGCTAGTCTCACACACATATATATATATAAAAGGTAAGGCTAAATCAGATCCTCTAGATTCTGATCCACTAACCTGCTTTGCCAGTTCAGCTTCTTCTCGCTGTTTCTGGAACAATTCTCTATAAAGTTCCCTAAAAATGTCACAAATACATGTGCCTTTTATCAACAAGTGTGCACACTTTTCTGGCCAGTACGTTTATTTACTAGACTGACAGAAAGAAAGATAGAGAGACTGTGGACTTGAAGAGATGATGCAGACAAACAAACAGACAGAAAATCTGAATCCTTAGCTTATAAAATGTAGCCATGCAAACTTTCACCCAGGCAATAAATTCAGCACTGAATGAATTGGTAACAGGCTTCTCACTCTCCTTTCTCCTCTCGGCTCAAGTGAGCAATGGTCAGTGTTTGGCAAACTGAGTGCGATTCACAGAGAAAGGGTACAACTTATCTCTACTTGTAGATAAAGTTTGTTTCCAGAAAATACTTTCAGTTATGTCATGAGCTAATTACAAAAGCTTCATTACAAAAGCTTAATCTGGGAGCTGACCCTAATTTTTTTATTAGTACTGTGGCAAGGGCATTTCTTTGCCTGCAAGAAAGTTTAAGGCCTGAGACAAAGCCAGCTAAAGAGAGGTCTACAAGGGATTCTGGTGCCTCATTTCTAGTGCCAGATCCCTTACAGACCAATCCCTGGCTCACTTTGCTTTACCTTTTAACCTCACGCATCTTATTTCACCTTATAACATCACCCCTGAATCACACATCAAGGGCACAAGAATAAAGAAAAAGACTACCAACTTTAAATAAAAAGCTCTTGATTGAAAAACAAATTCTCTTTGTCACTACCTTAAGAAATGTATAGAGAACAGTATGGAGAATATACATACTGATGTTAGAGTGTGAAGGGTTAAGGCCTTCAACTTACTTGTAAGCAAAGAAACACTATTTTGATGGTCCTATTAAGACGTATTTTGGTATTATCAACTGAATTGATAATGTAAATTGGCCACCTTTAAGAGTTTCAAAGCTGATGTTTGATCGTTAGCACTTTGTTAGTCATTCACTCTGACAAAGGACTAATGCTCAAAACACCAGCTTTGAAACTCTTTATAGGGACCAATTTATGTTATCAACCAAGTTGATAATGCCAAATTACCTTGTACCTCTCCTACCCATGCAGCACCACCGTTTCTTTAGAAACTTACCCCCTTTATTCATTTGGCTAATAATAATGACTTACACGTACTTGTGGACTAGCAAAAAAGGTTATCAAGATTTCTTTACTACAAAATGACCCCACTTCGGACCTCGGCCTCGACCTCTTGAAGTCTTGGGACCTTTCTAATACAAATGTAGGTCACACATAAGAACAGCAAGGAAATTTTTAAAGTAGGCTTACTTGCAAGTATTTGGACAGGTTACAGTGCCATCATATTCATCACTGCCATCACAACAGTCTGAAAAACAATTTGGAAGTTTACCCCTTAGATTCATTATTTTCATGACTGAGCATTATTAAATTAAATGTTGGCACAATACAAATAGAAGTGCTTGTTTATCAACCAAAAGGATAGCAACATACCACAAATTTCATCATTGACTCTGGAAGATGGAATATTTAAGGGCTTAAACCCAGCATTTGTACAGTGAAATTTTCCATTAGTGCAAGCTGATGTTCCTGAAAAGCATGGAATAGCAGAGTTACTACAAAGTGATTTGTGGGAAAAAGTATTGTTGAAAACCATTAGTAAGTAACTTTCATTTTACTTCTTGTTATAGAGAAATGCAAATTGTGTTGTTCTAAGTTGATTTGGTTTTAACAACTAAGTTGATAATGTAAATTGACCACCCTCGAAGAGTTTTGCTCTGATGAAGGGCTAACACAATGCATGAAACATTGGCTTTGGAAACTCTTTATGATGACCAATTTACATTTATCAACTCAGTTGATAAAAACAAATTACCTTATTGTAACCCCACTGATGCAGCACCACAGTTTCTTTGGAGATTTACCCCCTTTATTCATTTGTTCTAAGTTGGTTTGAAGTACATTAAGGTAAAAATACTATCAAAGCAAGGACAAGCAGCAACAACAAACTGAACCTAAACGTGTTTGTGCAGATTTAGGTTTGGGAGTCAAACCTGCCATAGCTACAGCAGCAAGAGACAAACACTCACTATTGTTTCATTCTAAACCCCATAAGTACACAGGACATTTGCAACTCACAATGGAATTACTATATACAGTTGCAATCGCACAGACCTGGTTCATCAGTGCCATCAACACAGTCACAAAAATCATCATTTACACTATTAAATGGAACAGTTGCAGATTTATCCAAGCAAGTGAAGTCCCTGGATGGATCATAAAATGCTAACCCTGAAATCACAAAAAGAGAAGAGCTGTAGATCAAAATCATTTTAAGAGTCTAAAAAATGCCTTAACACTTTAAAGATGTTGCAGTTCAAACTAAAAATTTAGCTTCAGGGATGTATCTTAAATATTTCTCCCTTTTTTTATTGATAAGGACTTGAAAAGACAAAAACATTTACACTGTATCTTCTTGTTCTCTTTGACTGAAAAGCATATTCTACTTCAGTAGCAATCCACATCCAATGTGACCACATCATGAGATAAATGATTTTGTTTCTCTTTTGAAGTATTATTAACCACAATGACTAACCCCAACCTATTTTACAAGCATACAGCTATTTCAATTTACGTTGTCGGATCAAAGCCTCAAGCCTACAAGACAAGACCGAAGGGGAATATGGAATCTTAATGACGCGCATGGCAATACTAATTGTATTTTCAGCCTCCATGTCCATCTCGTGCTGACGACCCTGAAAGCCTAAAATTAATTCTAATCTACCCATACCGCCTTTCGGTCTTGTCCCGTACCCTTGAAGCTTTGATCCGACAACATAAATTGAAATAGCTGTATACAAGTCTTACTCAATGTAGCATCAGACTACAATGCTCACGAGCGAACACTCCACCACCCAGAAGCAATCCATAAATAAATCATCCTTACAGTTGTAATGCAATGACAGGCAGGTGCTGAGAAATCACAACACTATCAATGATCTGGAGGTCAAGAACAGCCAACAGAAATTCATCAAAGGACTTCAGTGACTGTTTCTCTCCCAAGATCTCATTAGCAATTCTCCTTACTGTCTGCCATACAATACTTATGATCTTAGTTTGGAGAATTTGGTATTGGATCAACTAAGAATCGGTACATTTTTTTAAAATGTCTGCGTGCTTGATATTGGAAGGGAAAATTCTGTCTTGGTCACTCTTGGGAGTTAAAGGGTTAAGAGAATTTGTCATTTGGTGTCAAGAATGATACGATTTAAGCATCCAAGGATACATATCTTATAAAAAAATAAATGACTACAGCGGATGGCGCCATTAATTAAAATAAAAAAAAACTGAGGCCGGCATAATTGACCTTGTTCAATTTCATGGCGCATCGCCAACTCGACAAATTCTGTTTTAAAAATCTAACGTGCGATAACGCTGCCATTAAATCAAATCAGGCGCATGCTATAGCAATTTTTTTTGGCCACTTGCGTATCTAAAAGAGATTTAGTCTTAAGTTACTTTTTTCTTCTAGTGACTTCAGTTCACGACGTTATCTCTCCCTAATTAAACGACGCAAATTAGCAAATAAATTCATATTGGGCCGTGATCTACTTACTAGTAAGTGCCACTCCTCTTATAGTGGACGCTGTAGCTATATACAAGTTAAATAGAAAAATCGCAATTATAACTAGAGAAATTTTCCCCATTTGAGATAAGCCATGGAACGCCGCCATGTTGAATACACGTGTCGTCAGAAGACTGAGTCAACCTCGTTTCCAATCTTTGACCGCGAAGAACTGGAAAGCTGTAATACGAAATTCCCGCGAAATACAGAGCTCCGCTGTTCAAGGAGTTCGCGGGAGCTTTCTTCGTTGTGTGATTGCCAAATTTCCCGATAACGGCGTGATGAGATGGCGACGTCCGATTTTTCGGTTGTAATCACGAAAATGAAAGCTCGCCATGTCACTGCAGGATGATATTTCACAAAGGATTGTATTGAAAGGCTATGGAAGCTCCTGAAAAGCTTTCAAGCGACGAACAAAGGTGAAAAACAACTGGTTATGGGGTATCATTTTCAAGCTCGAGTACTTTATTTAGGGACAACCGTATTTTGATTTATTCCGCTCTACTTGTCCTCATTCTTGCTTGCCTTTATTTACATCTCTTGATTTCTTGCTGAGAATGTGATATTTTTAGAAAGAAGTATAGCATTACCAAGCTTTCTTTATCAATTGGAATTTTTGAACCTCTTTCAAATAAAGCAATATACACGGACAAGTACTTGAAATTTGAATTGTCCGAGATGCGTGTTTTCGTCGCGGCTAAATATCCGTCTAGCTGCTTATTTAAAAACAACTTAGTCAGTCAATCAAAAAATTTTCTACCTGCCTTTCTTTTAATGGTGTGCTTCTCAGAGAATTAGTGCATGTGTGTGCGATTGGTAATCGTCATTTGGTTAATCATAAACCGAAACGAGGTGAGGAAGTTGTAAACAATGGTTTGACCGGATCTTCACTTTTTGAACGTGTGGACTGCATCATTTTGAGCTGAATATCTATCAACTGAAGGGGGTGGCATGATAAATTTTTGTATGTTCTACGCTATATTACTGTACGGTGTTTTTCAGTTTATAGTCAAAGGTTAATTCACAGGTGTTAATTTACTGTTAATAAGATAAGGGGTCTCTTTGAGCTAGACAGTCTGGCTCAGTTTTTGAGATCTCACCTTGCCCCTCTTTTCTATGCAAAATATTCAGTACAAATGTGTTGAGAAGAACATATCCTTTGGTGTGGGACATTGCATTTCTTTCAAACAAAATCTGGAGTACAACAAAGGTTTCCAATTAACCCCATGTCATTCCAAGATAAAGCCTCAATGCTTGAGGAAATTGATAGTTTTGCTATTTTTTTAACTATCAAATAACAGAAATCTTGCCATGCACAGTTCGAAACAGGAAAAACTTTGAAGGTTATATGTTGTTCATCTCAGCAATGTAACAAACAATTTTACACATGAAAAGAGGACAAATGGTTTTCCCACAAATTGGTCCAACTCATGGCCAGTTGCTGAACTCAAATTAAAGAAAGAGGCAATCAGTTTGGTAATAGTAACTTTTACTTGTCCAAGCAATCCATCATCTATTTGACTGGAAGGTCATTTACAAATTCATTAGGTATGAATTGATGACCAGGAAGGAGTTTTCCTTGGTATACCGAAGCTCCTTAATTTTGAAAATAGTAAGAAGATTATGTTATTTCATCTTTCAGTGAAAGAGCTGAGAAGTTCTATGACCAGGCTCTGCTTTTAGTGGATTGCTGCAAGATCCCTGAAGCAATTAAATTGTTTGAAAAGGTTTGTGGCTTTCACATTTAAATGAGCTGACTTCTGAATGAAAGTTATCTGTATTCAGGTCAAGTTAGACTTCACCCTTTCCATTCCATCTGAATTTTCTTGTTATCATTCTCCTTGAGATCAAGTTAGCAAACTCACATGATCTGTAGACACTGAACTTTGTATATCAAATCATCATCTCTCTGGGATCTTTGCCAAGCTGACTTAACCCTTGAACCTTAATTGTGATCAGAATGTACTGTAACTTCCTGTTACAATTTGATACATTATCTAGCAAATTGGTAAGGTGAAGAAACTAAAAGATCAGCTGTAGGATCTCATGTTAACCCTTGTACCCTTACATCAGTATGCATATTCTCCATACTGTTCTCTATACATTACCTAATGTGAGGACAAGGAGAATTTGTTGAACAATCAAGAGCCTCTATGGTTGGGAATCATATCCTTTATTTTCTTGACCTAAGTGTGTGATTTAGGGGTGATATTGTGGGGAGAAATTAGGTGTTTATCACTCTTATGGTTCAAAGCGGTTATGTTAGGGTAACACCATATTCAGTTCATCAATAATCCAGAGGGAAATATAAATTGTATGGCAGTCAAGACTAGAGAGTTTGAAGTCATACATGTGTCTTGTTAGTCAAAGTGTTGATGACCAGTCTATACTTGTTTACTTTCATCCATTAAATAGTTTATCTCTCTTCCTGTTCAAAGATATATGCACATGCAATTTGAAATGTATTTCATTGCAGGCCTGTCAGCTCAAACCTGGCTGTGAAGTCTACAAGGAAACGCTGGATTTCTTTCAGGCAAGAGCCGATCTTTTAGACAACAAACAACAAGGATTAAGCTATGCCAGTGTCTCCAGGCCAAAACCAAGCTGTGGGAAAGCAGAACAGAAAAGTTATTCTGCTGAATGGAATGTAAAGAAGGCAAGAGGCAAAGTGCCAGAGGTTTCAACTTGTTATTACAGCCATGCTGATGAGCAGGCTACTATTGACAATCCATGGGCTTCCTATGTGAGCAGAAGTCATCGAAAGAGGAGTACTCCAAGCAGCCCAATTGATGGTCTTACTGAGATTGATCTTCCTCAGATGAGTGAGAACATGTGGTACAGTTCTGGAAGTCAAAGTTTGAAACAAGACTATGATCGCCAAGATCGGGATGAAGTTGACAGTTTTTTCAGTTCATCGCTAAACACACCCATCAGTTCACAGGAAGCATTGAATGAGGATAGCAGTGTTTGTGATCATAAACAGGAAAATCACAGTGATGACACAGTTGATGCTTTCGTTAACCAGAGGGAAGAATGCCCAGAGGAGTTTTATGAAGACAGTGGCAACTATGAGGAAGATGTAGATTCAAGATTTCTTGATGAATTATGTGCAGCACGAGAAACATTTTTAGATGACTGGGCTAAATACTATGATGTGTTAAATAGGGATTTGAAAGAAGAGTCACCATGCTCTGGATCAGGTGTTTTAAATCAGGGTGTTTCCACACCTTTGGAATATCCTGACAGTTTTGATGATGCAAAGAGTATTAAAGATAAGAAAAAGATAAATCACTCAGGGAAAGAAAAATCAAATTCTGAGAAACCTGAATCTAAGATCAGCTGTGATGTATGTGCAAATTGTGGGCAACCAAAGGAAGGTAGAACTCAACCTTGTAATGCACCAAAAAACAGAATTCATTTTGTAAATGGTACCTGCATTTCTAGTGCTAATTCACCGATAAGTAATTGTACTTGTAACAGGAAACATTCAGTGAAGGGTGTTTTTAAAGGAAAATCTGGAAAGACACCCCTTTCTACTTCACAGCAAGAGTTTTATCAAAACCTTCAGAACTACTTTGGCAGTGGAGCAGTTAAGAGTGTGAAGACAGATTCTAAAGTAAAGAAAGAAAGTTCCTCTGGTGGTATGGATGCAAATTGTGCCACAAACTTAAATTCGTCATCCTTAAGCAATGAACCATCAAAGGTTAAATCTAGTCAGAATGTTGCAGAAAGTAATGAGTGTAATGCAAAAGATAGTAAACACTCTGATGACTTTGCTTCAAAGGAACAATTGACTGATAGGGTTGAAGGTTTGAGGTCATCGTTCAGTGAAGATGGAGTGGTGAAAGACAAGACATCATTTGATGAGGGTAGATTTCACCAGGAAAGTTTCAGTGAAGGACGGAAGGTGGGTGACAATGTTGACAATAACACCAAGGCCTCAGTTAACACAGAACATGTTAAGAGTTCGAAGGAAAGAACTGATTCTCACTGGCGATCACGGTTTAAGGCTGGTGTGAAATCTAAAGTCAGCCAGAGGGCAAAGAGTATAGATCCTGCTGAAACAAGGAAGCCTTCAAATGCACATGTCAAAGAGAGATCAAGATTGAAACCAAGGACAGAGAGAACTGTTCACGCAGAGTTTGACTTGTCTAAGCTTACATCTGGTCTTTATTGCACAGGTATTTTTGTTCAGTTTTCTTTCTATCATCCCCTCTTACCTTAATTCCTTCTGTCTTACTTTCCCTTTATCTCTTTTCCTCTGTTCCTCATTCTTTCCTTTCCCACCATTCTTTTTTACTTCTTTCCTCACACTCTCCCTAGTTGGTCCCTTACCTTCTTATTTTTTGTCTCTCCCTCTCTCTCCTCTCTCTCTCTCTTTCTCTCTCTCTCCTGTCTTACTCTTTTCATCCTTCCATCCTCGCACTCTTCCTTCCTTACAATCTGCCCTACTTCTTTCCTCTCACCCTCAGCCATTCCTGCTTTACCTCCCTCCATTCTTTGTTCTTCCTTCAGCACTCCCATTTTCTTTCCTTCCATCACTCTTCCTTCCGTTCTCCTTTCATTCCCTTGTTATATCATTCTGTCTTCACTTTGTTCTTTGTTCGTTATTCTTAATGTGTAATTTGCCATATTTTTATATTTCTATGCTGTCTTTAAGGTGTAGCAGTTTTAAGTAAGAGTGGTCAAGCAGTGAAGTCTATTTTCTACTATGTTCTACTCCTTCTGGCTTTGCTTTTTGGCTTTTTCATTTATTGGTGAGTGGAAAGTTTGGTCTTTAAAAGATCAGCTCTAAAACCTGTGAATATTACCCCTACTCCTATTTCTTCTTTGCATGGAGGTACCAATCATTACAATTGGAAATGTAAAGCCAACTGGGTTGTTTTTGTTTATTTTTTTTTTCACTCTAGCTCTTGGTTTGCTGGCTGTTGGGCATGCAGGAGAACATTGTCCTTTGTTCCAGTGGGCAGATGGTTGGCTGAGGGAAGAAAGAAACTGTCAACTTTATTTGAATTCCGTCGGAAACAGAGAGAAAGAAGAAGCACATACTCAGATGGGCAAACTTACGATCTTCCCAAGAACGGTAATTTATAACAAGATTTGTGAATTTTTTTCTCTAATTATTGCAGTCCATTGTGCTCTGGGCAACAAGGTCAATTTCTCATCCTCTTGGTTACTTTTTGTGCGTTTTTGTTTGCTTGTTTGTCGTAATTTGTAGGAGATGCCGCAGTGATGCACATGTTACAAAACAAAGACAGTGATCCTTACAGGTTGGTACGGGAGCATTACATTAAAATTATATTTATAAGAACTTTTTTTTTTAATATTAGAAAATAATACCTTTGATCAGTGCATAGGATATAGTTTATTTTTTCTCTCCTTCTGGAATGGAGCACATATTATGCAAAGTTAACCCTTTAACTCCTAGGAGTGATTGACAAGTAACTTCTCCCTATAATATTCATACATTATCCAGCATTTGGTAACGAGAAAACTTGAAGTTATCAGTTTAGAAGAAGTTGTTATCTTGATGTAACCCCAAATTCTTGTGACCAATTTACAAGGAAATGTGAAATGCTAGTGGGGAGAATTAACCACCAGATCATGGGAGTTGAAGGGTTAACATCTCCTCAAGCCAAATAATATAGGATATATATTTATTTTAACATGTATAATAAACACAATTTTGAAGGCCTAGGCACACTGAGGTGGCCTTGTACGTGGGCTAAACTCACATCACATTATCATGTGATGAGACATTTTGCCCAAATGTCACTTAAGCTTAGATTGCATCACTTCCTGTCACCTGCCTTGCATGCATGCGTTGCATGATATTGCATCATACATTGCATTACAATACTCAATTAATAAAGGAACAATGCTTTTGATAAACACAAAAGTAAAATGAAACTGGCATGTTTAGAATTCTCTGTAAGCTGATCATGAGTGATTTACATAGAATAATGATCTTCCAGTAATTTTTTGATTTTCATTTTTTGTACATAGTGTCCTTGGAGTGTCACGAGACGCAACAGATGATGACATCAGGAAACAATACAGGAAGTTAGCTGTACTGATCCATCCAGACAAGGTACAATGAGTTTGTTCACAAGAGCCAGCCAAAACTTGTCATACAACTCAAAAATGGCTCACAGTGTAAAAGGCTTGTTTGTACGGTGCAAAAAAACGAAAAAACAAAAAAAAGAGAAAAAAATTTAACATTAAGTCCTACAAAGAATGAAGTTGTGATTGATAATAATAATATTATAATAATACAAAAATTTCTATAGCAGCCTATTCTAGAGCTCTAAGGCGCTTTACGATAAAATGTTTAAAGCAGTAACTTAATTAATATTAAATTCGAAAAATACTAGAGCAAAACTACAAATAAAAATAACGCTTAAAAAGATAAGTTTGAAGGTTGCTCTTAAAAGATGTAAGCCCCAGTTGATCTTAGCCCCAGTCGTATTTATGTACCTCAAATAAAAATTAGGGAAAGAGGTGTTATTTAATGGTATTTCTTCCTCCTCATTTTGTTTGTTATAAAGAATACCCACCCACAAGCAGACGAGGCTTTCAAGACTCTTGCCAATGCTTTCGACATTCTAAGTGATCCTGTAAGTTGACAATTGTTCATATATTCACTTGCTATTAACAGGTAGTTATTGACTGAGTTTATTTAAATATATATGCTGCTCATTTGTTTAATATTCACATCTTTTAAATAGGAGAAGCGTGCCAATTATGATGCCGAAGCAGCTTGGAGGACGAGAGCGGAAGAAAGGGTGAGTTAAGTTTGTAAAATCAGTGTAGAAAGGTCCAAACTTAAGAATCAATTTTCCTTTTCTTGTGGAGACGGAAGAGGTTCCAGGATAAACCGTAAAACCTGCCTGAAGATCTCTTGAAACGAGAGAAAATAATAACAAAATGTGGATTTAAAGGATAAAAACGGATTAAAAGCCGCGCAAAACCAAAAACGACCGCTGAGATGATGAAGCCTGGGGACTAGACAAATACAAACAAATACAGAATAAGTTTACCTTTTATAAAAACCAAATTTCAAAGAAGGGCGGAAATGATTGTTGAAAATGGATAAAAACTAGCGATTTTGATTATGAAAGCCAGATCCAAAATCCCTATTTTTTCGTAAATGCATGGAGAGCAGCATTTGTTAGACTAGTTCCCAGGTTACGTCAATGAGTTCCCTTGTACGACTTTTTGTACAGTTTGTTTTTTAACAGGGATTTTTTTCCCTTTTTGCTGGATATTTCTTGTAGAAGGAGCGTTACGGTGGGCACACGAGTCCAGAACAGTTTTTTGCCGATTTAGGGAAAAAGATGGAAGAGGTAAGTAAATTTTTCCACAGAGAGATTTTATTATTAAAGAGCCGCAAACTTGGGAAGAAGAAAAGTAAATCCGAGGTGGAGCGAAAAACGAGGGAAGTCTGGGTCGAGTTGCGTCGCGTCGCGTCGCTTTTAGCGAACTGAGCGCCCGGAGTCGAACCTCAGACCTTCGCAACTCTCGACCCAGTGCTTTTTTCACTGAGCTTCAGAGAATGTTTCTTGACAACGGAGCAAACACTTAACCTCTTCACTACCACCAAAAGGTTAACAGGTGGTTTCTTCCTACAATATCAATATGCTATCCAGTGAGGAGGTGGTGATAAAGCAATTTTCAACAGTGTATCAATCCTCTCTCCAACAAACAGGTGAAGACAGTAATTTTCAATTCAGTGTCGGAAGAAATCAGGAATTACTGTCTTATGGCTTTTTTCGCTTTGATTGGTCGTGAAAACTTGCGCCATCCTCCAAACCAATCAGGCGCAAAACAAAGGCATTTGTGACTTGCTCGCCAGCGTTTTCCCGCGCTTTTAGTAGCTTGCCTATACTGTTTTTACTTCGAGCTCTCATTGGCTAAAGATAATGTTAACCTTAGTAGTGATTGGTCGTTGTGATTACTTTGGTTTTGGTTTATCGACTGCTCAATTGAAAACAGCTCTAATAGACAAACTCATGAGCTGAATTGCGTAGTCTTGATGTAACACTAAACTCTCGTAACTTATTTAGAAGGGAATGTAAAGTAGCAGGAAAGGAGAATTACTCAGCAGATTTTTGAGGCTAGGTAGTGAATACCACTTTGACGTAATTTCCTTTTTGTTAAAACAGATGCATAATTCTCTACATTGTAACGTGTGTGATGGGAAACACCGTCGCTACAACACAAAGCGGTTTATTTTGACAGCTCGCTTCTGTAGTCGCTGCAACACAAGACACGCTGCTAAAGAGGTACTTGCACACGTTTGAAGGCTTACGGCGAAGGCTCTGCTAATATGAAGGTTAATTTAAAGCTCTTTCAATTGGAGGACGGGATGAATTTTGTTTTACTTTATTACGCTCTCTGATTGGTCAAAGAAACCCGCGCACTCTTTGCACCAATCAGATGTAAAACGAGGTCGTTTAGTTCTCACTGGCTATGTTAATTATTTAAGTTATAGCGTTACGTTACGCAAAACGCTTTAATGGACGGGAGAGAGGGGAGGGTGGGTATGGCACGTAAAAATTTACAAATTTCTTTTAATTTTTTTATCAGGGAGATCTGTGGGCAGAGAGTAGTTTTCTCGGCTACAAACTGCACTTTTATGCCTGTATGGAGGGTGAAATATTTGATGTCACTGAGTGGGCGGCTTGTCAGGTTTGCATCTGGTTTTATCTTAATTAGCCGAACGACTAGCTAGTTATACTGCACAATAGCGATGGATTTCCGAGCTGCTGTGTTCGAATTCGGTTAAAAGTGATAACAGAGGGGTGGGAAAGTAAGGAAAAGTTAATTTCTTCACCCCGCCGGGGGTAGGGCCACGTCCTCTTAGACGGTCTATATGTTTATCGTAATTATTTCAAGTCGAGTCTTTTCTTTGTTATAATTTTTTTTCGTTTGTTTTACGTGAGCAGGGTATTGGTCGAGTGGAGGCCAATCCTCACACGGTCCATCTGAAACTCAAGACCCGTCAGACACAACAAAGCGGCTTCAATTCCAGGTTTGTCTTTCAATTTGATGTCTATCTTGCTATATTGACTTTACGATAACGTGGTTGGTCTGTAACAACTAGGCACCAAAAGAAGGTCGAATTACCAGTGACTGATTTGAAATGCTTGTCTTGTTTGATTGCAGATCGGAAGAAAGGGAGTTTGAGAATTTCATGCGTGCGTTCTTCGGGCAGTTTGGCCCTGAAGGAGACAAATTTCAGGGAGCCAACAAGCAACGAAAGAAGAAGAAAAAGAAGAAACATTAGTAATGTTAGCGTGGGTAGAGGTTACAGATTGCTAGGAGATCGATCCGGATCTACTTAGTGGTGTTCGACGTATCCCTACGTCTGATTGGGGAAAGTTTGAGTGTGGCTTGATCAAATTACTTAGGTAATTCTGTGTAGTTTTCTTAATTACAGTATTCTCCATTTGAATGTCGAAAATAATCAGGGTTTCTAATGGTTTCGCCTCATGGTGCTCTGTGATTGGCTTAGAAAGCTCGCGCCACCCTCCCAACCAATCAGATACAACTTTAACCAATCACTACTTGGTCACACGCATTTTCCCGCGCTTCGGGGAGTTTTCTTGTTTTTACCGTTTTTGTGTTCCTATTGGCTAATTGTGACGTCTTTTTTTTCTGATTTGACCCTGTAATTACCATGGTGTTCATTTCATGTCTCTCGATCGACATGCACTGAAATCTGATTTTCTAAGAAAATTCTGTGACCAGTTCGTCATTGCTGAAGTTATCCTAAGTAACACTCCTCAACTTCGTCTCTTTATCTTTCCAACTTCCAGAAGTGATTAACATTTAACTTCTCCCAAAAATATCCATATATTTTCCATCAAACAGCTACTAAGAATACTGAAACTTTTCAGGTAGAATTTGTTATCATGATCTAACACGAAATTCCCACGACTCATTTATAAAGAAATATGGAGCAGCTAGAGGGGATAATTGGGAGTGAAAGGGTTAATTTGGCGGAAATTATCAGGCTTTGTTAAATTATTCCCTATCACTACATGAAACACGAAATACAGCTTTTAAAAAATCAGCAAAATCATGGAGAAATGAAAGGCTGCCGTTAAGAAGAAACAGATCAAACTGTAACGGATAGTTGTAAGAGTCCGATTAAAAAGGCTCTTACAAGTTGTGTATCTGATAAATTAGAGATTATGCTATAAGTTTAAATTTAAAAAAACTATATTTTTTCGAGTTAAATTCTATTCATATCAGTTTGAAGATATCGTCACGTTATGCTTTCAAAGAGATGTCTTAGCTTAAGTCAAGGCGTCAATAAACATTTTTGCGAATTATTTTCCTGCGTGTTCTGTCTTCTCGGACCCAGTCTCTCGTTTGAGAGACCTCTGAGTAGAATCCCAATCCCTCTGCTTTATATCGGTGTATAACGCAAAGCTTTGAATGAAAAGTCCTTGTTTTAAGGTGTGGTTGGAGGGGGGGGGGGTTGGAACTCGGAAATGGCTCTAGTTTCTTTGTGACAAAGTGGCATTTGCGTAACCCGTCAAGACATCGCAAAGGAGAAAGTAAGACGAAAATTGAAATTCAGTTTAGAACTCCAATACATTCTCTTTAATGGAAAAACTAGAAATAAGCTTCTCCAAGCCTCTTTTCTTCGTCATACGTTAATTCTGCAGTTCTTAGAATCATTTTACAAAAGCAATTATTAAAGGAACATTTAGTTGTAACAACTTAGTTCGGCGGCCAATTTACATTATGAACTCAGTTGATACACCCAAAATTTCTTTCTTCCATACTCTTCCCCCCCACCAAGTTTATTTAATAAAATGTTAAAGCAATATGTATTGCATTTTGCGATGAAAAAATGTCAAAATGTAATGCCTAGAAAAGTTGTATTTCGAAAGAAAAGAAACCCGTCCCAGTAAATAATTGTTTACGAAACACGTAGTCATTGGGCGTGCGTCTTCATATGTTAATGATGTAGAAAATAATTATATGCAAAAGAAATCTTGATAAACAGTTAAGCAATATGATTATTAAATCTGCGAAAATTGAATTTTCAGCTTGAAAAAAAATCTTACAATTCATCCTTAGGTAACAAAACGAAGACTGCACAGTTGTTGAGAAAAAGCCAACAAATTTTTCGCTTTAATTAAAGGTAGTTACTGAGGTGTTACTGACCACATCGAAACAAAGCATGGGCACGTCATTAAAAGAGCTACGTCAGGCCTCTGAGTGTCTTGCAAAAATTTTGCTTGAATTCTTCATATTTATCATTTGGAATCCTCTCCAACCCTCCTGGCCGTTTGCCATCCTTTTTCCTCTTTGGTTATAATTGCCTCTTGCATGTTTTTCTGTCTTACCAAAGTAATATTTTCTCTCTCTCTGAACGAGTTATTATTTTATGGCCTTTGAGAGTGCGAACTATTTTTTTTTTCTTTTTTGGCGACGTAGCTCTTTTAAGTTGCACTTAGAAACACGAAGGTCACTTTGTAACTCTAGTCTTAGTGCTTACGAAAGTACTGTGAGAATAATTCGTCCTTTGGTCCTTTTTAGCATAGCTACAGCAGATTCATGGGCGACTCCAACAAGACTCTCTCCATTCACAGCAATAATCTGATCACCGCGTTTGAGTCGCCCATCGCGGGCCGCAGCGCCAGTCGGGAAGACGGTTTTGACGTAGATTGGCAGGTCACCGTGTGGACTCCCATGACCACCCACGATACTGAAACCCAGGCCTTCGGGACCGCGTTCTAATTCAATAATCTTCGCTTCTAGTGGCCTGGAAAAAGAAACAAAACAAAACAAAACAAGACAGCAAGTTCAAACAATTAATTTGAAACAAAGTAGAGATGTTCGGTGAGGAAGGCTGACAAAAATCCAAGGTGAAAAACCAAGGTGCCATAGTTTGGGCTGGAAGCTTCCTCATCGCGCAAAATCTTCTCCTTATATCTCCACGTATTGTGACTGAATCCGTTGACGGGAAGTTAGTTCAAAATGATTCAAATGCTATTGAATGTTGCGCACGATCAGGTCCAAAAAAACTTAACAAAGAGATCTGATTGCTTTCGTGGACATACCACTTTGTGTAGGAGTGCATCCCGATTTTTAATCTTAATTTTCTAAGCAACATGGTGATTGTTATTTTCGTGAGCAGCTCGGAGGATTCTTGCGCGCTAAAAAGAGGCGAGCGCTAAGACGACTATTCACCAAGAAGGACACTTTTCTCCGCCACTGAATTTATGATTTGTGAATCCTTCAAAGCTTTAACAAAACTTACTTATTACCAGACTTAAATACTTCACTCACATTTCTTCTCCTTCCTCGTCAGACTGAACTAGTTCAATAGCCTCCTGCACAATTGAAGAACTCGGAGGCAGACCGACCGGAGGGAGACCGGAACCTGATGAGGGGCCAACTTCTTGCTGTTCAAAATCTGAAGAGTACAAACAGAATAAATCAACAAAAGCTTATCTCAAGTCTACCTTCGAAGCGAACGCACCTTGCATTAGAGACTCCGCCCTGTGATTGGTCTACAAAACTCACGCCACCCTCTCGGCCAATCAAATGCAAGACTAAAACCAAAGTGATTGGCTCATTCCCGTTTTCCCGCACTTCGACCAGTTTGCTTCTTTTCACTTCAAGATCTAATTGGCTCCTTGCGTTATTTTCCTTTGTTCTGATTAGCCCACAGATATTTGACAACAGTTAACTCACCGAGTGGGATTTGAACCGCAATATTTTCCATGCTGCTCAGGGATTCGGTCCCAGGCTGCATGTTTGGTAAACTGCTCATGGAGGACGGCCTAGAACTGGTGCCGTGCTTCAGACGAGCCACCTCAAGAATAACACGGCCAGAAGTGCGCTGAGGGGACAAAATATATGTGACAGACTTTATAAGGGTAGCAGTAGTATTTGAATCTAACTAACCACGTACGTTTTAGAGGAGAACATTACAAGGGACGGCAACGAGAAGGTGGTCAAACAAATTGTTTATGAGGTGCCCGAGCTACGCAAATAATACCATGGAATCACCTAATTGTGCACAAACTGAAAACAGAAAATCCAAAGGCAATTATTCGCAATTCTGCTTCGAATTATGTGTTCCAAAAAAGGGAAAATTTAGCGTCGTTAGAGACGTTTAGCACATCGAGCCTCTGGTGAAAAACTTAGGAGAAACGAAGGTCCCTTTTTTTTATTAATGCTTTCACAGGGTTCGCCGTCATTACATGTTAAACTCCCTTGTAACTAAGAACAAGGGTGGGGTGAGCAAGGAGATAAGCGCATCTCCTCTCCTTCCCCTTCCCTGCAGCGACCAACACTCCGTAAACAATTATTTCTTTCCGCGATATTCCTCTGGTTTGTAAAATGGCAGCCACAGATTTGGCAAAGAAGTAACAGTAAGCGTAAAAACAATCTCTTAAGCTTCGCTAGTGTGTCATATATTGACCACTGGCCTCACAGACAAGCCATGTTTTACCTTGAGCGCAGCCGCTGCTACATCCTGAGTGGCGTTCTTAAGATCCTCACCGTTGACCGAGAGGATCTGGTCACCAGCTTGAAGACGACCGTCTGCCTCTGCGATACCACCTTTCACCTGTCAATCAAAGTTGGAATCAGTTAATAAAACTGCATTTAATAAGACTAGGCAAGAAAACCAAGGTCAACGGTTGCAAAAGCTGATCTGGCTCGTCAGAAATATCTGAAAAGCACAGATTTATCATCGTCTTGTCATTGTTTTCGTTATAATTACCTATAAGCGAAGGAATATGCAAAAGAATGCGATCGAAGAAGCAAGATATATCATTTTCTTTTGAAGAATGCATTTTACAGCTGCCTATATTCATGAATGATACCAGCCAGTAGACTCTTCTGATTACGAACGCTTCCGTCTGTTTTCGAATGGTTTCGTCCAATTTCGGTCAGTTCCGTCTATTTCGGTCAGTTTCGCCCAGTTTCGGTCAGTTTCGTCCAATTTCGGTCAGTTTCGTCTGTTTTCGGACGGTTTCGTCCACCTTCGGTGAGTAAATTTGTTTGATTTCGGGGGTTTTCGGTCAAGACGACATCCCGATAAAACGGCAAGCTGGCAACTCACTCGTAAAGGTAAAGCAAAATCAATGCACATTGCAACTTACCACGTCTGAAACAAATACTCCCGTGTCGTTCCTGTGAGGAAAAAAAAATGAAAAAAGAGAGTCACTTTAAAAAAATAATTTCAGCTTCGGGACCCATTCATACTCCTAGGTGGAGAGAAGCACCGTGAATGTTTTACAAAAACACCTACCTAAGAATAAAACAAAGAAGGACCGCAAATGTACAACCTACCTTCTTCCCACGATACTCAGACCTAGTCCCTGGCCGGGAACTTTGTTCAAGTCGAGCGTGATGTACTCGAAGGCTTCTGTGAAAGAACAAACATAGCGACTATTAAAATAATATAGAAAGCAACTTTTATACCTCAGTAGCAGGCTTCTCATCAGTAGATATTCATAAATTGCATAAAAATGAGAGAACATTTTCAGGTTATCACTTCTTTAAGAGGAAATGTTGTGATCTGAGAAATGTTTGTATAGTTTTCGCATATAACATTTACCCATTTGTAAAATGAATTAATTTTGTCTACCTTAACTAACCTGTTTTCTATCGATTTAATTTTTTCAACTATTTAAATTTTGTCTCCAAAATTAGAGAGCATAATGGTCTTTCTTATTTATTAAAGCTACGTTCAAATCGGGAAAATGATAAAAAAAATAAAGAGACATGGCTGCAAAGGGGGAAGATACCTTCATCTTTAAACTGTGATTCGTCCCTTAAAACAGCCAATCTAACGACAGCAGGTGTTTGTCTCAGTGCTGTGATGGCCATATCGTGAGTGGCTTCTCGCAGATCCACATAATTGACCTAAAAGTGACAACAGAACCAACATACGTGATAGGCTAACCACAGCTCGAAGGAAGGGAAGAATTTATGAGTAAATTGAATCTGGTTAATTAAGATGTCTCAGCAAGCAAGCAAGATCAAAATAAAAAATTTCTCCTCCTTCTTTCTCTCTTTTTATTCAACTAGTTCATACATCACTAGAAAATCCGCGGATTTTCAACGCTGCAAAATAGGTGGAGTGAAAACAGAACTCGACTAATCAGGAGCGCGCCTAGAAAAAGAGGAGGAACTCTTTTCGTCTGTGCGCGCGTGTTTCGTTTACGTGCTCACTTATGAACGTACAGTCTTTTCATGAGTACGTCGGCTAGAGCTTTTCCTTAGGGTTCCTAGGCTGCTCTCACTGACGCTACGACTTTTTTATTGGAACAAATACAGAACAAATGAAACACATAACTACAAAGATCGACAATCTTACTTCTAAGATCTGATCTCCAGCCCAAAGTCGGCCATCTTTAGCTGCGGCTCCGTCTTCATACACTTCATGAATGACTATAGCACCCTGAAAAAAAACTTCAAACTTTTAAACCTGTGGTAATAAGGCACACTGTAAATCTTCATAACACCACAATGTTGTTCTTCTAGCATGACTCACCAACAGAGTATCCGCGCCTCCAACGATACTCAGCCCCAGGCCTGTGTTGCCTTTGGGAATCTCTATCACACATTCCTGACCGGGAATGATCGGCGCAGTGCGGGGATTTGGAGACGAGATTAACGTTGGTGTAACTACTGCGTAAAAAAGGCAATAGGCCAGTGAGTTACTTAGTCTATCAGTAAGTCAGCCAATAAGTGTTACAAAAGTCATTACAAAGATGTCAAAATTAAAATGCCAATGACACTGTAGAAGGTGAAAGTGCACGTAACTTCTCCAGGTAGTTTACAGTCCCTCAACTCAAATAGCCACAAACATTTGAGCCAAACCAAACTTTCCAGGATTAAAAGCCCCAACTGGCAAAAGGAAAAGCAGATGGCTATTTACAAGCCACAAACACGATTCTCCAGCCGAAGATTGGGTAGAAATTGCTTCCTGACAGTCTCTTCGCAAGATGTTTGCTGTTCACGAATGTAGAAGAACCTACCTGCTGCTTGTCTAGGAGACTGCTGAACAACCTGAACTTCAGGCTCAAATGCTTGGGACTGCTCAGGCTCTCTTCTTGATGCTGCAGGACTTCCGCTCTGGCCATTTCTGGTCTGTACAATTTCTGCTGGCACTCTCTCAAGGCTCCATTGTTTTCTTGGACTTCCTGGATTGCTGTTGTCTGACATTGAATCCCTGGCTGGTTTCGTAGCAACAGGAGGGCCTCTCCTTGGTGTACGGGGACTTCCGGTCTCCCTCCTGGGTGATGAATTGGCGGAAGTTGATTTTTCTGCTCCTGGTGAACCTCCGGGTGGAGTTTGTTTCCTAGCAACCACTAGAGACACCTTTCCTTTGGTTCTCTTCAATATGGCAACGGCCTGCAACAAGAATGTCGAGAGATCTCAATATCAATTCTCCTAACTATCTCCCTAAAAATTGTAAATTTTTAGCTTTGAGATTTTGGTGTTAAATCAAACGGTAATGCCTCCACATAATCTTCATGAGATATCGTCACAGCTGACCTTAATAATGACCTTGCTCACCATTGAGTGCTCTGAAACTCAGTGGTAAAGCGCGGAATCCAAAGATTTGAGGTTCGATTCTTCATGAGAATTACGAACTTCCGTTATCCTCATACCTCTTAGCCATGAAGTAAAACTAGGGGCTCTCGTTTTTGTTTCTGATGTTATTGTTGATACGGATACATTTTTTCCCTGAAGCTTTGACAGACAGCATTTTACACAGCTTACCTCAGCATGAGAAAGTCCCACAATCGGTTGATTATCCACTGCAATCAACTGGTCTCCTTTTTTCAGTCGCCCGTCCTGGCAAGAAGCAAAACACACCTTAAAAAATGTACTTACCACTAACCTCTACTCCAAAAGACATAAAAACTTCTGAGCCCGTAATGAAAGAGCCAGAAGAAAGCCACTCATGAACATGACGTCATTAAATAGGCCCTGACTCACAAAACATTCAACATAAGGTCTCTACATAGAAGAGATTAGGAACCTTTTGGGCAGGTCCTCCGTCAGTAATGTCCTTGACATAAATCCCTGTTTGGCCTCCACCGAATCCTGGGCCTTCCACAACAGCAAATCCAAGACCAGTTGGGCTCTGCCGAGAAAAAGAAGAGAAAATAACACCTCATCCAAATGCTTTACCATGAGAATTAACAGCTGCACAAGACCTTTCCATCCCAATCAGCCAATCTCACGAATGAAATTCGTCACTGACATACCTTAACAAAGTCAATGCGTTCTACTTTCTGACCCCCAGACAGTTCTTGTAAAAGGGTTGGTGACACGGTAATACCCTCTGCAACCGGCGGAGGACTCGAGCGCGGACTAGGCTCTGATCGTCGTGGACTTTCGATCTCGCGCCTCGGTGTTGTCGGAGATGACTCGATGGAGTGGATATTGAGTTGTTTTGCTTCCTGTTCAAGCCACTGTTGGCCTCGGGGAGATTCATGAGCCGGCGGTGTCCTGGATCGACTGAGGTAATCAGCGGCTTCTTGGGACCTGCCTAATACGAGGTTGACTTTAGGTGGCGTGTTCTGTCGGTTGATAAGAAAGAGGAATTAGAATCTTAATATTAAAGTCTGCATACGACACTGAGAAAATGAAGGGTTGATAAGTTAAATGTTTCAAAAACAAGCTCTGACTTACTTTCAGAATCGTAGAGGCCTCGTAATGAGTCAAGCCCCGAATGGAGACTTCATTCACTTCAAGGATCTCGTCAGCTTGTTTAATTTGTCCATTTCTCTCCGCCGGCCCGCCTGGTTTGACATCTACGACGAAAATGCGATTTGCCGCTGCACCTTTTCCGCCCGCGATACTAAGACCTTATAAGTAAACAAAAAAAAAACGAAACAGTTACAATCGTCATTAAACTAGGGAGAAATCCAATGGGAACTGAACAAACCTCAGAATATGGCCTGCTCCACGGACGCTTTGGGTGAGAATTCAAAGAGGTCAAAAAACACGCACAAAAGAGCAGACACGCGTGTCTGCTAAACTTGCATCCGCCGATCTTAAACTTACCTAATCCAGTTCCCCCTTTAACCAGATCTACAAAGATAAAGTCACCAGTAACGTCCGGGTACTTGATTTTCAGTTGCCCTGGGTACGAAATATAGCAAGTGAATTGTGAAGAATTAACAACCAGGATATTTCCGACTTCACTTCGCATGTTACTTATTAGTGGTAGTTTCACTTACTCTTCCTGTCCTCGTTGCTCCTGACAATATTAAACTTGGTCGGCAGGTTCAAAAGTTTGCTTTCAATTTCTGCCTTCACTCCCTCAGCCTGAACAACGCTCGCAGTTGGTTCCTCAGCTGCTAGATTCTTGGTTGGAATTGGGATGTCTTTCTTCAACGACTCGTCTGATGATAGATCGGCAGCCTCGGCTGAGGGCCTGGCACTGGTAACGGTCACATTACTGGGTTCCGCCTGAAATCATGAAATTGCATTCATTAGCAAACCAGTTTCCACCCCCCTGCCCCCCCCCCCGAATCTCAGATAGTTTTAAAAGAGACAGGAGGGCCTCTACGCAGAAGTCGTACTGGGCTTTGTGAGGTATATTTTGTTACTGTTTAACGGACAGAACGTACAAATTTCGATTTCATTGTTTGCTTAACACAATGTCCAACAGACCCAGAACAACTGCTTTGCCAGAAAAATCCTATACACACAAATTAAGAACAAAAATTGATTTAAAGGTTCCCTTGAAGCTTGGCAAGATTCACATAAAAAAATACGAACCATTAAAATCTTGCGTTCTCAAACAAAAACAATGCAATTCACAAAACGACCTTGAAATGAAATGTCATTAATAAACGTAAATGTCCATAAATGTTGTTACCTCAGATGTGTAACCTCTGGCGAGGGTTAAACCTTTCGATTTACGAAAGCGAAACGGCATTTCCAAAAAATGAAAATCACTAAAAACCAGCTTATCCTTGCAACTCGAAGTAAGAACCAACGGTTACGTGTTTTATGCGAAATATTATTCTAATCTCTCCTAAAATCTTAAGAGCCTCGCGTCTTGTCAAAAAATTGTCGTGAATGATGATAATCTTCGCCGAAGAGAAATTGTTTTCGATACAGCGCTTCCTCCATCGATACGAAGAATGCTTATCCAAAACAAGAAGCACAGAGCCTTAAGCTGAGTGCGAGCTTTCCACGCGAAAACTCCTTCCAGTCTGCGGAATGTAATGCTCATCGGAAGCAGATTTATCTCATAAGTGGCTTAGCCTTTGTATTCAGCATTGTGAAATTTGCGATAACATTAACAATGGCGAAATTCGTACAACAAATCGCATTGTTTTCTTCTCCAGCATTAAGAAATTTATAATGAAAAGCGTAACTCTCCAATTAGAAAATTGAATCGCAATCAATACAAAGAATTAATTAATTATTAAGAATGTTTGGGCTGTCACGACTACGAAACAATATTTGGCGAAGTATTTTGTATTTATACACCTGGGAATTCTAGCGGTTTTTAAAAAAAGTATTTAAAGATGTTTTGGTGCTCTGTTTTTTAAATTATTTCCTACAACATTTCAAAGTACTTCACACTGCAGACAGAAGTCTTTGGCATTAAAAATTGTACGAAAAAATGTATTGAGCTCTCTTGTCTTCAATGGCCATTAAAGATCGCAAGAAAAAATAAAAAATAAAATGTTACTCACACAATTCGTTAATTCAGAAGTGACAGTCGATCCTCACCTCCTTGGCACAGGACGAACGCATAGAGTAATTTAATTTATAAATAAAAAAGTATATTTTAAAGAAGCTTTTCTAGCGTAAAAAACCATGGAAGAAAATAGACATTTTAACGTCTTTGTCAATAACTCTACACAGAAGAGGTAAGAACTATCCATCGCCGAATGGTAAAATGATATAACTCTTTTTGTTTCTCTGAACTTTAAATGTCATTTTATATAAAGTACTCTTTACTTACGTTGTTGAGACCACTGAGTTCAGGCATGCGTGGTGGTTTGGGCGGGGGGATTAAACCGGAAGTTGGCACTGTTTTGACCACAAACCGCACAGGATTCTTAGCCCGTTTGATGATCTCAACAGCTTCATCATGCGAGGCGTCACGTAGATCGTGCCCATCAACCTGTAGACAAGAGTAGACAGTCACTTTGACTGATCACACAGAAATATTTATCAATTTAAACCGCATTTAAGTCAGTAAAAGTATTTGAAACACAAACTGAAAGACTCTCACCTCCAATATCTGGTCACCAGTCACCAGCGTTCCTAAACGCGCAGCAGGACTGGACTCCAGTACGTGTCTGATAAAGATCCCTTTAAGGCCCTGGCCTTGTGGGCCAGCTTTACCACCAATGATGCTTATCCCCAGTCCACTGTCAGGTTCTCGGTTGAGTTCAACCACATGGACTCCCGGTTCGTTGTAGATTGGTTGTTTAACCGGTTGAAGCAGGTCAGACTGGTTTTCTAAAGAGTCTGGAATGTCGTACTCTTCGGCACCGTCCCTAAAATTTTCACAAGAATAAAAAAATCGTCAAACAACTTGTATCAAACGTGTGATACAATAATAATGACAGGCTGAAGCAGATGCACGCTTGCTCACGCTTCGCCGTGTCTCTTCTGATGTCCTAATACTCAGTCATACTTTATCACGATCATTCACGCTTCGTCACGCTTGATCGCACTTTTCTCTTCCGTCTCCGGAAATTTCCTCTAGAGCAAGATCTAACGCTACTGCTTAACGGCTCTATAGAAAAATTAGTCCAAATTCGGCAGAGTCTCATTTAATTTCCACACCATGATACATGTTAAATATCTCTTTCATCGATGACCGAGCCCAAAAATTTCCTCTCACTCAATTCCTTCACAGAGGACACCTTCGACGAAGCTAGATCCTCTTGGAGGGAGAGGGGGGAAGGGGGGAATGGGGGAATGGGGGAACGGGGGAATGGGGGAAGGGACTTGGAATTTTCCTTGTCTCACGCTCGTGACAAAATGATCAACACTTTTCTCTCATAATCACCTTTTCTGCTCTCGGTCAGCTTCAGCCTCGAGAGACTGGGACGAATGCACCGATGACGTAGAACTGTCTTCAAGGAATGACGAGGGGGACTGTTGAATAGCCCGTGCAGGTGTCATCTCGCTGCGAATGAATGTGAACCTGAAAAAAAAGGAAATTTTAAAGTATAATTTCTGACTCTTTATTTTAGACTCACAATGGAACACAAAGGCCCATTGCTAAATGCGGGCCTCGTACGTATTGGTACATCTTTTTTCGCTATAACCCGTGTTACTCAATTCGCTCCTAAACACAATTAAAAAATTGGTCCATAAACTGTTTACCATAACTGCTCCACTTTACATACACGACTTTTTTATTTCTGAGCTCAGTTCACCTGAACTCAATGCTAAGACCAAACAACGCGGATTAATGTGTCTACTTGAGTCTGAAAAGCTTTAGCAGATTTCTTTACTTACACGATGTCCTTCAACAAAGATTGCTTCCTGAGAACAGACCTATTGGACATTAAAACGATCAAAAACATACATGAGGTCAAAGATATTCTTAGTTAATTAAAACCTACTAGAAATTACTGTCGTTTATCTCCGGATATAAGTTATTTGCGAAATTAACGTTGCCTCCCTCGATTAGTGAATATCCCTCGTTTTTTTGTTTTTTTGTTTTTTTTGGGGGGGGGGGGGAGAGGAGGGCCGGAGAATGGAGCGGGAGAGGGCACGTGCCTGCAAAGGTCAATTATTTAGAACTGCACCTGGCTCTGTGTCCCGAGAGTCCAATCATGCTTTCATCATTGACAGCAACAAGATGGTCCCCGACCCCAATCCGTCCGTCCAGTCCAACAGCACCTCCCCTCAAAACTGACTTGACAACACAACCACAGCCATCCTCGTCTCCCTTCAAAGTAAGACCTGGCAGAAGAAAAAAGGAAGAATTACAAAAGAGAAAGTCAACGAGAAGCTCACCTTCGGAAACAAAGTTCCCTGTCGAGGTAATCAAACGTGTAACCGTATTTACAAACGAGATTGTTCGCGCGCTGGAAATATTGAAGGAAAAAGCGTGTGAGTAAAGCACTGCCACCACAACAGAGCAGTCTCAGATGTAGTAACCCGGCATTGCATTGGTTTTGTCTCAGAGCGCTCTGTCATTGGTTCATAAAAACGAACGTCAATCCCTCAACCAATCAGAAGCAAAATTAAAACCAACCGCAACCTAATCACGTGCATTTTCCCGCGCTCAAACCCATTCGTCTTTATATTTTCCTTTTTCTAATTTCTCATGGCTCATTGTAAAAATCTCCTTTGCTCTGATTGGCCGTGGGAATAACCTTCGTTTTAGTTTTACGACACAAAGCCGAAAAGCGCTTTCTAACAATCAGCTATGAGCACTTGCAATATCATTCAACTAACCCAATTTTCCAACCATCTGCCTTCGAATGGTTATGGTCTCCATTCTAGATTTGATATTCTCTGGCAAACTGTCCATATCGATAGAATCTCCTGAGAATAACAACGGCGGACCGAAGTCAAACTTGGACGAACGTTCACTTCCGCTGTCACTCAATTCATTGTCACTCTCCTTTTCGACTTCGATGTCACCCATTAAAGCAGCATGATTGTCTGAAGGAGTCGCAAGAGAAAAGAACGGATTAACGACTGCTTTACTAAGACGTCTCTACATATAACTCTCGTCTGTAACCTTTCAAGTAAAGCTAACGATCACGGCCCAGTTCTTCAAAGGGGAATAATGTTATCAGACGGATTAATCGCTATCCACCAGATAAGTGTGAACAAAAAGCGCTGCACTATCCACTGGATACCAGTTCTTTCAAAAGTTTCTGAGTAGGACACTGAGGTGATGCATCTTTGAGTTGATTATGTTGGAAAAAATGGTAATAATACTAACGCCTGTCGATGAAATCCTAGTGTGTTACTGTTCAAATGAAAGCTTTTAAGCGGTGATTTTATATGGTATGATTATATATGGAGTATAAATGGGTACTAGCAAACTGTCACGTAAACGTGAAGACATTAAATCCTAGTATGCGATTATACGACATAAAATGCTTGTGTGGTACGAAACAGGACATTTAAAAAGACGGAGTTTACCTCTTCCGTTTTGTGCGTTACTTTCCAGTAACTGTTCACCCATGTACCTTGCAGTTTCTGGTGGAGTCTCTTCATACTCTTCATCTTCAACAGGGATTGGCCTTGCGACACCAATTCGTACTTTACCTGAAAGGGAGAGGATTGTGTCAACCGGGGCCATAACAAAACACAACGCTAACACAGCAGAGGCGTGTTCGGTCCCGTGACGCGCTTAAACCAATCAATACGATACCTTGTGGAGCCCCTTTCAGTGTCTCAACAGCATAGCTGAGAGAGGCATTTTCCAGATTGGTGTCATTGACAGACATCAGTCGATCAACTGGCTTCAATCTTCCATCCTGTTCTGCCACACCTCCGGGTACCAGACTCCGAATTACAATCACTGTTTTTTCGGGAGACACTGGGTCCTATTAATGGTAACACGCTTGTCAGAGGATTACGTTAGGTTTACTCTACAAAAAGTTAATTTTCGATAATAGTGTTTTGTATTAATTATATGTCGATATTCCTTAACTATAAGAAACTAATCTCGAAATAAATCGAGACAAATGCTCGACATCTGTGTTAACTTGACAAAAAATTTCAAAATTAACCGATCTTTTTCAATTATTATTTCACAAAATGCTTCTAAAACTTTTGATCCTCACTGTGTAGAAGAGGCTTGTCACATAGAAACCAACAATTACTCTTTACAGTAGTTGTCAGCGAATCAGAAGACCATAACTTTTAACCCTCTAAGGATATTTTTGACGAAAGTATTTTAAGCCCTTTTATATTTTTCATAAGTGTGTCAAACACTTTGTCTTTAGCTACTGCACTACGAGCAAGAATAAAATCGTTTCGTTGAAACCGCGGATCGAAATCCTCGAAAAGTTTTCGAGCCTCTCGAAACTCGATTCTCGGATCTCAATTCGCGATTCTCGAATATCGATTCGCGAATTTACTCACCTTGTAATCCAGGATACTAAATCCCAGTCCTCTGTCCTCCTTGTCCAGCTCAATATATTCGATCTCATCGGACCACATGGACATGGGCTGAGACATAGCGGACTCATTGAGACCAGTGGGACTGGGGCTATCAGGCAAGGCTGACAACATGGGACTAGGAGTTGTTATGGCAATCTCTTCGTAAGGATTATCTGAAAAGTAAAACAAGATTAAACATTACGATGAGAACCGACGGGGCTATATGTAACAGTACCTCATCGAAGACCACTTTTCGAGTGAGGGTTGTGATGCCAAGAGCAAAGAAATCAATTTTGGAGGGAAGAGCAAAAAATTATGCGAGAGTGAGGAAAAACTTGAGAGACTGTGAAGAGAAGAGTCGCTCCTTCTCAGACCAGAAAAGTATTGAAAGGAGCCAATGAGAAGCCAAAGAGAAATCAAGCAAACTACCTGGAGCGCGCGGGAAAATGAATTGACCATATCACGCTGGGCTTTATGTTGCATCTGATAAGTTGAGTAAGGGAGGCAACGCGAGTTTTCTAGACCAATCACAAGGAAAAAGCATTGCTATCCCAGAATCACTCCTGTTACTACCATATTTTGTACGTATAGGGCTACGCTGCGGGCGCGATGCGAAACCCGCGATTTAATCGTACACTGTAATTTGCTTTTATCAAATTCTCTTTCCATCTTATACCTTCTCGTTCAGTTTCATTTGGTTGACTCTCCACCTCCATTTCAGTCTCTGCTGCGATGACTTCCTCGTCCACAGAATCTCGTTTTCTGGCAACAACCAGTCGAAAGTCCACGGGCAATCCTTGTATGAGCGTGACAACGTCAGAATGGTTCATCTCTAGAACGCTGACACCATTTACCTTAAAATTTCACAAAAGTGTCATACACAGATGAATAACACTGAAATACAACTTATGGTGCGCAAATTATCACTACCTATGTTTAAATCTAAGCAAAAAATTTACGTCGCAGTTTCATACACAAATGTAATCTAAGAATGGCTCTCCTTTCAGAAAACAGAATAAAGCAAAGGTCGACTTAGACCTGCAAGGTTTTTCTTTAAGCGTATCACTTATTATAATTCTAGTGTAGGAATAAATGTGTTAAGCTAATTCACGCTTTTAATTCAAGATAGACTAGGAACAAAGTTCATGGCGCTGAAATATTTCTTTTTCACTGTTCTTAACATTCGCGCAATGGAAGCTGTAAAGGACGAGCTACTCAGGAGCCCTGCTCTTGACAGGCAATATTCATGTCAAGAACACAACCAAACATCTGTTCCTAATTTACTCGTCCAAACGAATCTTCTTTGCTTAATGTAAATTACCCAGCAAGCTTTAGTACAAGTAACTTTACACCACACTGTACCTCGACCAGATGATCACCGGGTTTGACAATTCCATTCTGACCCACCGGTCCCTCAGGACTAACAGCATGGATTCTGTGCCACGGCAGGGAACCATCTTAAAAAACACCAAATGAGTCTTTTAATAATAAAAACTTTCCCTTGTCTTCACCATAAAATATGTCGTTGTTGAGACAACCAGTCTATTTTCAATCGTAAATATGCGTTACTGGCGAACGAAGGATCGAGGTTGCTGAATTTTAGCAAGTTCTTTTTAATTTGACAGTTTTGTTTTGGACAAAAAAGAACGCTTATATCTGAACAGAAGCTTATTTTGTGTCCCACATGGTAAGTCTCCACACCGTCTTTCCTAAATTTCTAACAATTTAGCACTGAAAATTTAATGCTTAAGTCATTATCAATCATTATCTGATATTTTTGGGATTCTCTTCATTCTGCTGGAAAATGTATTAATGCTGTATGGAGAAATTCGGTTTTGGTCACTCTTGGGACCAAGAAAGTTACACCTGATTCCGAAAAAGATTTTACCGTGTGGATTCTGTGTTCCTTCTAAACTGATCCCCAGGCCGCCTCCTTCGTGGAATTTGGAAATATCTGCCACCAGAACATCCACACCGTCTCCTACCAAATGGCTGTAATATTCTTTAACATTTTCTGGATCTGAAAAAGTTAACACAAACATTCTAAATTTACCTTTTCTTCTGTTTATTGATACATATATGTAAACTCTTGAGAGATCGCCAATACACAGAGTCCTAACTTCAGATTGAGAGTCAGTTGCTGCATCAAGCAAAAGTCCATTTTACAGTTGCGTGCTCAGCCTCACAGGAGTGAGGCTAAGGGTGACCTCCTTATGATACAAACCTTGCTGTTTTTCAAATGTAAATGACTCTGTTATCATGCAAACCAGATACTGGTCTTTGTCACAACAAGGTCACCTTTAGCCTCACTCTAAATCAAAGGCTTGGCAACTGAGTACACAACTGTAAAATGGCCTATCTGAGTGTTGTAAAACCAAAACAAAGTAATTATAATGCCATTTACATCAAAAATCAAAACAGGGATCTATCACAAGAAGCCAATGAGACCACAAAGCAAAACAAACAAACTGACTGAAGCACAGGAAGAAAATGGGTCACCAGCTGATGACTGGTTCAAGTATTGTATTGGATTTGTTGAGAGAGAGAAAGTAGCCCATACAGTGAAACTTGTATTAAGCAGTCACATGCAGAGAATGACATGGTGACTGTTTAATACAGTTTGACTGCTTAATATCGTTTCACACAATGAGCACATTATAGAGAAACAATAATATTATAATATGTCATTTAAAGCCAAAATTGACTACTTATTGTACAAAATATCACTCAAAAATATTACCAACATTGATTTTGAGAGATAATTATGGATCAAAGTTTACTTTTTTTAATTTGGGTGGTTCTGCCTTAAGTGACAGGCTGCTCAAACCCAGTTAACCCTTTAACTCCCAAGATCTGATTGTTAATTCTCCCCTCTGGCTGCTACACATTTCCTTGTAAATTAGTAGCATGAATTTGGTGTTCGATCAAGATAACAACTACTGCCTGATATATTTGAAATACTCCCGTAACCCATTTGCTGGATATTGGATGTATCTTGTAGGGAGAAGTTACATGTGAATCACCTCTGAGGGTTAGAGGATTAAGGGTGACCATGACCACCTAATAGAGGTGACTGCTTTATAAAGGTGATATTAGAGTAATTAAGGGGTAAAAACTTCAGGACTTTGAAAACCAACACCTTAAAACAATGCTGCTTAACCCTTTAACAGCCAGAATTTGTAATTCTTGTTACTGTCAACCATACAGTTCTTATCAATAATATTAGTTTAGAGAATTTAGTATTGGATCAACTAATTATCCCCAAATTGATATTTTTCTTTATTCTCATCACTTATCTGGTTAATATTGTAAGGAGAAATTCTGTCTTGGTCACTCATGAGAATTAAAGGGTTTGTGAAGATTTGACTGAATTTTCTTAATGGTAGCCAATTTACATTTTATAAACTCAGTTAATAACACTAAATCACCCCCAAAAAACAAACAAATAAACATAAACACAAACATAACACATCTGTGAATTTGATTAACTTACCAGTATGATGCTTTCCTTCAGAAGCAGCCGAATTCAGGCGCTTCACTGAAGACTCTGCTAGACTTGCACTAGACTGGGCACTTAGTGATGTAGTTGGATGATACTCATCTGTGTAAGACATAGGTACCATTTGATTATTCAATTACTTAATAGTAGAAATAAATTATCTTTAGACCAATGTTAAAAAAAATGCACAGTGATAATTATGTACAATGTAACTTACCAACGGGAGTCTGTTGTCTACTGAGGCTGTGCTTGACATGCCGAGCTACCTTTAGTCGAACAACTGGTCCAGTTTGTTTCAGAATTTCCACAGCTTGTTGGTTATTTTTACCATGCAGACTAACGTCATCAACCTGCACAGGAATTTGACAAGGAACAGCACTTAGCAATGAGCAGCAGTTAATAAGGAAGGGTCTCTCATAGCCAGGTGGAGCAGATGCCGTGGAGGCTGTAGCCACTCCCCATACAAAACCCCTACCCCCACTTCACTTGAAACTTTTGCTTGAGATAATTGAATGAGGCCACAGGTTTTTTTCAGTGTTTCTACCATGGACAAGAGTTACACTCTATAAATGAAGCCTATAAACATTATGGCTGGCACTAGTATCATACCTCAATGATTTGGTCGTTAATCCTTAACCTTCCATCAACAGCAGCAGTGCTTCCTTCTGCAATACTCTTTACAAAAATTCCTGACAATTCCGCTAAAGGTATAAATATTAATTAAAATAAAGATTTAATAATTAAAAAATCAGGAGGTCAGAGAGCAGCTGAACACTCAATAAAGTAGGACTGATCATACTATTATGATCACCATGGCGACATATATCACGCAAACTTACCTGAAGACTGCTCGACATATCCAGCAATGGTTATTCCCAGGCCTCTACTGTCCTTTACCAGTTCAACATCAAACGCTTCCACATCTTTGCCTTCCTTTACAATTTAAAACATCAAAATGTTCATTTTGTAGACATAAGGAATTAAAAATTTTTGATGTCTATGAGATCATTAGGGCAAGATTACCAGAGGGTCTAAGAGGATCATTTCTCACTATCAAAATTTATCAATTCTCTGCATCCTCTGCCATAAGTTTGGCACAATTTTCACCCAGAGAATTTGGTGTCACATGAAATAATATCCTCTTGTTGACATTTTGCTTCCTTCTTGTCACTCTCTTGCTTGAAAATGTACGAATACTTTAGTGAGAAATTCCTCTTTGGTCATTCTTGGGAGTGGAAGGGGTAACCAACAGACTACCATTTGTCAATTTGTATCTCTGCAATTGTTATAATTCTTACCTCTACTGTGGAGGAAGCATCAATGTTGGATTCATCAGTTACCAGTCTAGCAATAACAAGTTTCACATGCTGTCCAACTTTACGTAAAACCTGGGCAACCTGTTCACTTCCCATACCGCCAACATTTACTTCTCCAATTTGAAGAATGTGATCACCACTGCGCAATCTCCCATCCTAAATTGTTAACAAGAAAATAAAGAAGACTAGTGTCAACTGAAATCAAAGATGGCAACAGCAAAAGTACCCAGCACAGAGATGTACTCTGTAACTAGCTTGCACCTTGTTTTGACATTCTTATGTCTGTTCACAAAAGAAAGACAAATGACTCAAAATAATACAGATGAACTTGGTTGGGTTGGCAAAAAAAGGAAAGGGAGGGGACAATTCTAATGTTTGTTGATTCTTGTGGTATCCTGTATATGTACAACGCCACTCAAAGGTACATGTATAGTGTAAGTTGCAAGTTCCTCAAAACTTGATCCTTGATGCTTGAGAATTTTGGGGATCAAGAATATAGAGTGTAGTTTCCAGCCTTTCCAGGCAAGAAAACAATGAAATTATTGCAATACATCAATTAATTTTTCACACAACTTAAAGCTTCCTACCTTTTCTAGGTTGCATGATAAAAATCATTTCACCTTGCATTGTGCCTAATGCAGCAATTAAACTTTCCATCACCTTCATTAGTATATACAAGTACATACCCTATCGGCAACACCTCTAGGAAGGATGGTCTTCACAATAACACCTGTACTCCTTCCACCCACAATACCAAACCCCAGACCTGACCCGTCATTGTGGAGCTCAACAGTTTCAATGTGTCGCAAGTTCTCTCCATCCCCAGCCTAAAAAGGAAAAAGGCCTTATAGATAAAAAGAGCTGTAATTTTATATTTTGGTCGCAAGCATGAGGCCCGATGAAAATTGAAACTCAGAGCTTCTAATCCCACATTGGCCTTTGAGATACCATAAACTCAGTAACATTTTCACTCCCAAAAGTGATCAACATGTTACCTCTCCCTATAATGTCCATATATTATCCGAAAAAACAAGTGATGAGAATACCTCCTAACTTAACAGGTAGATGTTACAGGTATCTTGATCTAGCCACATATTCTCATGACTAATTTACAAGGAAATGTTAAGCACCAAGAGGGGAGAATTAACAATCAGATCTTGGGGGTTAATGGTTAGTGAGCCACTGCAGGCCATTACTAGGTTGAAATAAAATTTACATGCATAACAGGTGTCTTGCATACTTAGTGCTCTCCAGAAGCATGCATGTGTTTTTGCAGTCTTCCCATTTCCAAAACACCATCAGACAAGGCAGTAAAACACCTGCCTTGATGTAAAATATATCTTGACCCTTTGCTTGCTAGCTAGATTTTTTCTGTGTCATGTCCAACATGCACTTAAAATAAAATGCTATCAATCTTTCAATAAGTGTATCAATAGAGTAATAATATTCTGTGGTCTACTTACAGGTACTGTCACAGATGTATGTGAAACAGTGCTAACATCTGAAGGTGTCCGTGACAATGCTGAACTTGCTCCAGAAGTAGTGCGTGACAGATTCCTTGAACGTGGAATTCCACCTCTAGCAACAATCAGTTCAACTTCACTACTAGTTTGCTGCAAAACTCCAATAGCCTGCTGATGAGTCATTCCGCTGTCGAGCTGTTTGCCATCTATGGCAAGAATCTGGTCACTTTCTTGCAACCTTCCATCCCTGAGAATGAAAGTAAAGTGTGAATTCTACTACCTGTTTACAGCATGTATGTGTATATAAATCTATATATATTCAAACCTGTTTTCCTATGTTAATGTGCATGCAGTTCTAATATAACTGGTTCCTCAAGTACAATACAATGAATCCTGTAATGTTATTGACTGCCAAATAGGCGAGGCAAGCCAACTTTGATCTGGCAGAGCAAGACAATGCTTTATGTAGTTACTAGTTTCAGCTATATGTATAATTGAAAGGAAACTGTAGTTTTATTTTTTTTTTAAACAAAGAATGGTTTCCAGCACTTTACACAGCCAAGAGTTTTGTGAAAATTCTTCATATACGATACACTTGTACTCTTGGCCATAAAATAATTCATTTATTGATCAAGAGTATTTAGTTTAGCTAGTTATAGAGTGACCCTGATCTTTATTAGGGTTTTCATAAACCTTTAAACAAATCTAACCATGTAGACCACCTGTTTTAACTCTTTGACTTTTTAGAACTACAAGCATCTAATTTCTCCTTACAATATCACCCCTGAAAAAACATTCAGATTACGAGAATAAAGTATATGATCACCAAATAAGAAAGCTCTTGATTATTCAACAAATTCTCCTTGTCAGCACCTTAAGAAATATATGGAGAGTAGTATGAAGAATATGGATTTTGATCTTAGGGTGGAAAGGGTTAAAGAGATTTACCTTCCTGCAACACCATCAGGCTGTATCTCTTGAATAAAGATGCCCAACTCTCCTCGATTTTCACTCTTCAGTCCGACAACACTGAAACCCAAACCACCTTGATCTGGTTTCATCAACTTCACTGTTTCAATTTCTCGACCCTGTGCCAGCGTTTCTATCCCTTTTTGAAAGTCTTCACTTTTGGCAAATTTGGACTTCTTAAGCTCTGCCATGACTTGATCTCGATTGTCAATGGTTAAATCATAGTCTGCTTCAACGGCAGGGTCAGTGGATGTATAATGGTATGATGATGATGCATTCAGCCAATCCTCTGAATGATCATCCATTGTGACTGATTCATAGTGATTGGGTTCTTGATTGAACACGCCTGCTGTAGAAGGTGTTGCATTTGTAACTGCCACCTCTTCGCTGTCTGATACAGAATGGTGTGGAAATACAAGCTCTCCTGTGGGAGAGAAGTCAAAATCCTTTACTGAATCAGGTGGTGAATGTGTAAGTTTCCTGTTCAGTTCTTTCACTGACTGCTGAATCATCAAAAGTTGTCTAAACAGAGGGCTTTCGAGCATCTGTTTGATCCTTTCAAGTTCTTCATCGTTCTCTGTGTCTCCTTGAGACTTGAGCTTCTGTTGAAGACCATCTAAAATTTCTGCAGCACGAGATGTATCTGTTGAAAGACGATTGCAAAAAAACAGAAAAATTCACTTTTTTTTTTTAATCACAGTGGTACTAATAATAATCATGACTGCAACATCAAACCTTGTTAACTCTAGGAAATGTTTTTTCAGAGAGGGTCAGCGATCACAAAGAGCGAAATTTCCAGACCCTTGTGACCAATGCAAGATGTTATTATCATTTAACTAATGCTGAAATATGTATGGAATGCATACTAGCTTGACTGCAACAAAATCGTGCATAAACTTCACGGAACTTTAAATGCAGGGTAGTTTCGAAAGCAAGACACAATACAACCCTGAAAATTACTTATGTTACTTTCAACGTGAAAATCGACGAAAAATTTGTGCGGCGCACTGGAGGAGGTAGATGTTCACAATCGTGACATCTTAGCTCAGGAATGACCTTGTATTTAAGTGGCATTAACGTAAATCTAACTAGAAATATCTTATCGTACCGACTTGAAAACAGTATGATTTTCATAAAGCTGCAAAAAATTTAAACAACATCACAACATAACCTTCAACTATAGTTCGATTCTCAACATGTGTCTCCAAAACGGATAAAATTCAATTTAATTGCTCTGACCTGCTAAAATCGGCATGGTGGGTCGAATATAACTTGCAATTTTTCTCTAAAACAGCAACAATTCCCAGCGTTCTCTAAACTTTAAAAGCTCTTTTCCTCCGCATTCACGAGTCATGGATTATAGCAGAACGATCTCATCAAGCTTCTGTGTCTAGACTACTGAATAACAAGTGTGAATAACCAACGATTGTTGGATAATTTTGGAATTTGTCGCGTTTGTAAATAGAAACATAGAATGTTGGCCAGGCTACCAAGCAAAAAAAATTATAGCGCCGATCAACAATGCACTTCGAGCGCAGTTATATGCACGCATCTAGGAGCGAGGGGTCCTAACGATGTCTTATGTAACATACATTTGAGTACTGTGATAATGATTTTCCTAATTGTGGACACCCACTGCTCGAACTGAAATGAAATTTTTTGTTACACAGCCTAGTTCATATCATAAAGTAGAAAGCTCCAACAAGAACAAACCCAAATTAATTAGAATAAATCAGCCTGAAGCACTGGTCACAAGGTGCCTTTTGAAATGTGTGTTTTGCGTTTTTACTGTTTTACTATATTCAGTTGATGCGCAAGTCGTGCACAGACAAAGAAAACCACAAGCATTCTATAATAGTTCTAAATTTTTTTCAGCGGATGCAACTTGAGATTACACGGTCATCAATGATCATTCCATGAAAACATTGCGGCAATAAATACTTGACAAATGACCCAAAATATATTTGCAGCCATATAACTAGCTAGGGAGTTTTACGAAAACACTCAGATGTATCACCTTCAATTTCTTCTGTTTTTGTTATTTAATGATATGTAAATAGAGATCCTAAAACAAGGCGGCCGAAATATCCGAATGATCTCTGAGATCAATTCCGTATGTGAGGCGGATTAGTTCAACTTCAAATCAAACTCTTAATAACAAGTAGAAGTGTATTTGTATGATGGCAGATATCTCTAGCACCAGTGCTTGAAAAAGCGGCACCAGGTAAGAGGCGGCTACTAAAGTATGAACTAAGAATAACTGGACGACGGGTACTGTCTAGGGAAACTGGTTCGTTTTAGTTATAACCAGGGCTTGTCAATTGTTAGCAATTTTTCTTTGATTTTAGCTTTCAGATACTTTTCTGTCGGAGGAGCAGAGCTAGGGCGGGGGTTCAGAGAGGGGGAGGGGGAGGGGGATGAGGGCTTGAACGAACTTCTTCCCTTGCCCATGGATTATTTCAGCACTATTTTCAATTCAACTACGTACAAACCTTGAAATTTAAAGGACAAAAGGCGCAATTCTGAAGAGTCAACACGACGTTAATCATGCATGAGTCAGTTACGACTTAGCCAACAAACTGAAACACAGCGTGGATATCAATACGCAGTAGAGTTGTTATTTTAGGTGTAAAACAATGAGAAGCCCCCTTCCCCCCCCCCCCCTCCTCCTTTGAAAAATAATAGCAACGCGCCTTTAGACAAAGCTGAGCCCTGGAACAGGGTGTTTTGGTGATTGTACTCTGCACTAGCTTCTTACAAGCATTCGAGAGCGCTATTAAGTCTTTTTTTTCCAGTATACCACCACTATGTTCTATGTTCTTGACGAAAGGAGAGGTTACGTGTGATCCAAGATCTATTGATTAGTCACGTTCTGTCTAGATAAGGCACGATTCCTCTTTTAGTAATAAGTTCAATTTTCGGTACTGATAAATTGTGTTCTAATTAGAGAAAAGACGGTTCCATAAAATTTGGAGTTTGAGCTAAATTTTAAACAGGGATTAGCTGCGTCTAGTGAGGGAGAGCACGGTTTCATCGTTCAATCCTCTGTTGGTTCAATTTTTTATACTGGTCGGTTACGAACGAACTAGAGAAAGCAGTCAACCAAACTTCCGAACTATGTTTGGCAAGAAAGAGCACAGCACTTTGCTTGTATTTCACCCAATTGCAATTTTTAAAACTGATCAGTTACGCTCTCCGTGTGATGGGGAAAGCATACTCCTTTGTTCGTAGTTCGGGCTCAATTTTGAATTCTGATCAGCGGTCTGATTTGAAAAAGCTCTGTTTCTTTGATATTAACTGGCTTAATTTAGAACACAGACCAACTGCGTTCAAACGAGAAAAACCACGGTTTCTTTGTGAGTGATTGGCTAAATTTTCAACACTGATTGACTACGTCCTAGCTCGGGTAAGCACGATATTTTTTCTCGTTATTGGCAAAATTCTTTGTATTGATATATAATTTCAACGAAAAACAACTCTTGTGAAAACAATGGCTAGTACAATACACTATATTGGGCGAATCGCGGTATCTGAAGTAGAGGACAGGATCATCTACATGTTGTTCAAAATAATGTTCGATTATTACATGGATACTGGCTGTAAGTTTGCATACAAACATTTCAAAAGTATTAAGCCTACACATAAATCTGTGGGTGGTAAAGATGTTTGGTATGCCAAAAGGCAGCAATTCGTTTTCAGCTGAAGTGGTCATATATTTATTTTTCATTTTCGGTGCTTAGTGAAATCTTGAGTTACCCTAGTTTTGTAATGCTGCTCTGATGCGTAACCATGTCTAATATTCAATATTCATACAATTGACTATTTTAATCCCCAGTTTCGCATGTTTTACTCAGGTTTTTTATGGAAAAAGAATTGGCTTTGACTATGATTTTATAGGAGCAACACACTCTTCGCTGAGACTGCCCGGAACTTTTATCGCATCCTCTTGAAATAACGTTTGATCACACTTCAAGCATAATTTACAGAGTGTCTTCATCTGATAACCTTTGTAACATCAACGCCCACAAACCAACCAACGGAGAACAGGAGTATTAGTGAAAAATCTTCTTTTTTTTTTCTGTCGAATGAACTGTTTACTGCTATTGCTTAATATTTTGAAATGCTTATGAAATCTGGGGAAAGGCAATTCTTCGATAAATTATAATGATATTCAGTCAGGATGCAATGATGAGCTTTTTTAGCTTAAGGAAAGATTGTTCTCAGGCTTGGTTTTTAAAAAGGATTTCAAGTTGTTCTAGGAAAGTTTCTAGCTTTTTCTGACGACGAATTTTTTGTCCTACACACCTATTGTATTGAGAATTACTGCGATGAAATAGTAAGCCCACGTCGTACTTGCTGGAGATACTTACTTGGAAATAATTTTCTTTACTGGCAGCACAACTAAAATCACTGCCACATCTGCTCTAGATCAAGTTACAAATCATTTAGAATTTCTTTCTGTATATTAGTAGTCTAAAAACGGTTAGTTCTGAACTTTGAACATTTTAAACAATTTAAATTATGCGCTGGCTTTTCCTGGTTGAATTCGGCCTGAAGCGAAAACTGAAAAACTTGTGTTCGGTAATTTTTTAGATGACAAATTATTCACATTTTTGTGTAAAAAGATCTTCAGCTCATTAAAGTGGAATTTATATGTAAAACTATACCGATAAACAGCGAATAAATGACATTATCACGGACCTCTTGTTGCAAATATTGCTTCAAACTTAACTCAAGGGTTTGTCACAACGTTTAAAACACTGTTATACTTCTCTATTTGAAAGTCTTTATCGAGTTTTTTTTGTTATCACGATCGTTTTTGTTTTAAAAGCCCTCCGAGAAGGTTCAAATAAATAATTAAATCCAAGATAAACCACAACGTGTTTTCATTTATTAATCTCCTCCTAAGCTCAAGAGCCGGAAATGATATTCAGCTGCTCGTTAAAGAATCTTCTCAAAGCACGAAAGAGTCGATTTTTTAATTTCACGCCAAGAATCATTCTTTCCAGCTGTTTTGCAGCTTCACCAATAAGTTGGAAATCTTCCAATTTGATTCACTGAATTTTTGCGTCTAAAGGCGTTAAACAGCAGAGGAACGAGACCCTTTTATAAGGTAAAGTCAAAATAAGGAATTATTGTTTTCAGTTACTGAAATGTGTAAAGAATTAATCTTTGTTTTTTGTGGGTTAACTTCCAAAACTCCGCTACCTTTGTAAACTGGTGATAAAAGTACTTTGAAACTAGGGTCTAATGTTAGAAAACATGCGGAAGTTTTGAAAACTGTTTATTTTGTTAAACCACTGAATTGAATTGATTACATTCAGCACACTAGAATGATAAAGTAAAACGAATTTATTGTGATACCTAACGCTCTTGTAATCAGAATACTGATGTATCGACGAAAGACAAAAACAGCCCACGCCTCATTAACATAAAACGCATCAATTTTGTAAGGAGAGCAACTGCCACAATAAACATGCGTGAAAAAGTTGTTGCATTTACCTTTGAAATATCTCAGATGTTCTTTCAATGCTGTTTATTTCAAAATTATTGGTAACGGTGTAATACATGTGCTCTACAGTTTTGCCCAGGGATATTGGTCCAAGCCCTGCCATTCTTTGATTTACCGCTGTTTTTTGCTTGTCTTTGTGGTAACTATTACGTTATTACCGCAAGCTTGAAATTTCGACCTTCAAGAACATAAAGGTAAGCATTTTTAAACAAAGTGGTTTAAAGTTTAAAAATTTTCACGTTAGGGCTCTTAAACGCAATCCTGCGTGATAAGTTATCAAGCCGGCCCTTCAAAGAACTCTTTCATAGGGACAGTAATTGGCCTTGGAATAAACCTGAGCACGATGCCGAAACACATTTACTCTGCAGAAAACATTCTGCATCATATGAGCTTTTCGTTAAAGAGCTTTCATTTACTCTGCATTCATCCACATATTTATGGGGATATAGAAATACTGTATTATCACAAGGTTAAACCAATTTTGGTTCCTAATGCTCTCTTTCCGCGACATGCTCTAGCTAAGCGCACAAATCGTGAGCTTATTGGTACTAGTGTAGAGTAGATAAAGCGTTTATGACCATATGTACACACGCATACACACTGGGAGTTCTTAGTTAGACGAAGAATACTGCAGGGTGTACAGCTATTTAGGTGTATCAATAATATATTACGTTTGAACAGGTCATTGTTGTCCACACACGAACTCAGCGTAAGATGATGTTTTGTTTGAACGCAAACTCGTGGCATGGCATAGGCAGTAAAACCCGCTCAAAATATTAGTCTAATGTTTCTGTACAGATTTATGCTTTCAAAGTATTACCTCGATCGGCTCATTCTTAATGACTTCAACTTTGACTTAAGGATAAATAAGCAGGTTTTAAAATATCTTATGAGGAACATCAAAAAGTTTATATTTTAAGAATGAAATTATGTTCCTGTTTTCAGTCCCTGTATGTATAACGGTTGTTTGCGAGGCTTTGTTTAGCTCTCCCGCCCATTTTTCCCCGCCCAGTTGTGTTTTGCCGGAAAAGAAGACGATGTAAAACTTCTAGATTGGATTTGAATTAAATAATTGATATTTACGAACTGTTGTCAATTAGAGAAGAACTCAGTTTTTAATCATCATGCATTCAGAAATTAAACTCCGCGGGGTCAGCTTTCGTGAAGGATAAATCTTCTCTGTGTTCGCTTGAAATGGTAACGTTTTCAGCTTTGTATAGTTTCATATTGCTGCCAAGACTGGTAGTGTATGTTTTGATATAATCAGATCAGTCGCGCATCGATCAACTGAGGTAATAGTTAACATGGAAGAGGCTGATATGAAGCGTCTTGTAAATTTTTAACTGCTGATGCTTTATCGTGATTTGACCGCGCCAAATTGTCGGAGAAGGTAAGAAACCCTTCCGGTTGGATAAAGTAACTTGATCATTTTATTCAGCACATCTTCAGAGATTTGCATATTTAACCAACTTCCTCAATGTTTGACATCTTCAAAAGAAAAAGCGCGCAAAAGATGTGAATGTAGTTTTAAAAAGATTGAAATGTCAAACCAAAGAATAGCGCAAAAATGATGTAGTTGCGAGAAGCCTGCGCTTTGGCGATTGATTTTTCAATATCCCAGAGCAAAAATTGGACAGTTAACACTATCAACTCGATATTATTTATTTTTAGTTGAATAAATTAATCATTCTGCGAATAATGCGTCAAATATTTCCATTTCTGTCTAGAAATTACATTGATTTCGGATGTTAAAAATAATTGTAATTAGCGAAAATAAGTTTTTTTTCGTGTGCCGCAGTGTTTGATATAAATGATAACTTTAACCTCATCAAACGTTCACTAATCACATATGATTTATAGAACTGTTGTTGTTTCCCATTTTCACTATTTTTCTTTTTCTAAAAACTCAAATACGGTTGCCGAAGCGGAAACGACTTCGTTTTGTTTTATCAGTTAAATAGAAAATGAACACCGTTGAGAGAGCGAGATTTCGAAAGTATATATGTGAAGTTTCATTGAATTGTTAACTTTTTGTTGACTTGGACTTTGTATGAATATATAATGACAATTCCAAACTGAAATCGAAGACAGTTTACAGAAACATAACATTTTATGCTGAAATTCCTTTGAAATCAATTAGGAACTTAGTAACATTTTGCCTTTCAAGTTAACTATCGATAATATCTTGTTACAAATTCACAGGCGTAATTATCTGATTTCGTCTGATGCAAATCTGCTTTTGCCAAATCATTCTTATTTTTTTCCTCAATCTCCAGAAACATTTCTTAAAACCTACATCTTTTGCGCCTGCATGAATTGGATTTAAATATTACTTGATACTCTTAAATGTGTTGTTTGTGTTAGTAGTAGCTAATTTCCAGAAAATTTATTTATATTTTCATATATGTTAAGATAACGAAGGTAATTGGTTAATTCTGCTATTCCGGTTTCCGTCAATAATGTTTTTATTTTGACCTGGGCGTAGAGCCAGCAGTATTAAAAAGTAAATGTTGATAAACTTCTGGCGTGATTTTCAAAGGTTTTACCTCAGAAAGCGGAACAACTGCACGGGTGTGGGTGAGTTTAAACGTGATGATTTTCTTGTCTTAATTTCCGCGCCGAGGTTTCCTAGCAACTGCTTCCCGCGTAATTTGCCCCTTGTAGTGTGCATGTATGTACGTCTGTGATTCGGGAAACTAACGGAACGACGAAGCTTTCGTCGGAATTTCGTTGATGACTCCGATACCTTTTGTGACCCCTGCTGTGGGAAAACGTCAGTTTCGGTATCTGAACCGTAAAAATGTCCTTCAAAAAGCAGTTTAAACTTTATATTTAATAAAAAACGTTGAAGATCTGAGTCAAAAAGTTAAGAAAGCGCACGGAAGCGATCCACTCATTCCACAACGAGCACTGTCAAGTTATAAGAAATTATATTTTTAAAAAATCTTCAACGAGAAATTTCAGTCGAGCTCAAGCTTTCGGTTTCATGGCCTTAGTCAGTATCCTTAGAACAGTCCATTAGACTGAAATGTTTTCGAAAAAGACATTTTAATATGCTTTCAGTCATTAATTTAAAGAAAATGATTTTGTGAGCAAAGAAAACATTCGAGACCAAACTTTGAGTTTTGAATCTTCTTGAGACAGGTGTAGGTGTGTTACCCTAGGAGGCAAGATGCCCTTTTGACATTTATGACACAAACTGTTGACAGATGAGAATATTTTCTTTTTCATTGCCAATGTGTTCCAAACTAAATCTCAATTAATAACATGAAACGTTAAGGTTAAGTTGCCAGGTGATGTCTAATTCGGTTTAAAAAAAAGCCTGCAATTGCAGTTTGTAATTTCACAAATTATTTTAGAAGCAGTAAGCACTGGGGAGGAAGTAAAGAAGACTTTCCAAATCTTATGTTGGCAGATGCGAAAATAAAAAAAAAGTTATCGAAGGCAGCAATATGTTCTCTGACATTTGTGACAATTTATGGAATGAACAATTTGTTTTTTTTATCAACTGAGCTGAAAATGTAAATTTCGAGTATTGGCCCACTGGATTCGTCATTCATTAGCAATTCCTGTCGCTCTAACGAAGGGCTAAGGCTTGAAACATCAGCTTTATTCATAAAATAAACAGCTAATTATCTAATCGTTTTAGGATAATAATGATTTAGTTCAGCCGTTTTCATGCTGGCTTTACAGGCATCTTCCCCCATATTGAAACTCAACATAAGATGAACCTTCCTAAAGAACATCTTGACCATTGTTGATTCAAGCTACATTTCTTCCTTCATGATCAAGTGTTTACTTTCCTTTATCAAAGCTATAATCGGCCAAAGCTGGATTAAAAAGACTCAATGAAAACTCATCTACTCTGCACAGTAGCTTGACGTACTATCAAACCTTTACACAGTTTCTTTTAGCCATCATCTTTCGGTTTTAATCAGTGGTATGAGACGCTTACGCAATTCTTTGTTTCATTTTTGCTTAACTCAACTCATCCCACAGAAATCATTCTTAAACTTGTATAATAGCTTTCCAGAACTTAAATTGCTGGAATTTAAGCTATGACGTTCTTCGGAATTTTCCAATTTTATAATTTTCGACTATAATGGGATAAGAGAATTTAAGTGTTACATTTTTCAGTAAAAAGCTTAACAATCATGAATTATTAGCAAGGAAATCTTAGGTAAAATTACAGTTAACTTCACAGCTGGTAAGCGATGTTTTCAGCTCTTTCGTTTAATTCAACTATCTTATATCTCAACTAATAGTTTACATATTGGATTATAATACTCAGAAAACATAACGATATATAGCTGTTTGTTTGAGAAGAGGTTTCTTCGATTCCGTTGGGAATCCTAAGCTCCCAAAGCAGCCAAAAACAAAACCGGAATAGTTTTTTTAATTAAGATAGTTCAGGATTAAAATTAATTGGATTCAAAGCGACTCCCACACTCTTCATTTGCAACAATTCTTAAATTACTGATGTACTGATAAGGAAATTCATCAGTTTTTTTATGGGACCCGGTAACTACTTTGGAGAAATTTCCAAATGAAATTCAGAGAAGGTTGTGTCTACTTAGTCTTCCATCAGAGTTTCCTTAGTGTTCAAAGGTACAGTGTTTTAGGATTTGTGTCAGCTACTTAACACTAAGATGTGAATTGTAAAGACCTCTATTGATAAAACATGAATATTAGCACTGTTCACCATAGCAAACATCAGTCTCCACATTAGAGAAGCAACTCCAGGAACGTAAATAACGGACAAAAACAACAGCAAACAAACAAGTATAACAACATCACTGATTCTAAAAAAAACGGTTGAGCACTTATCATTATGAATAGACTGTTATGAAGAATTGAATTTTCTCCCAGTGTGAAGCAAGAGATCATAAATAATCTCTTGGGTGAAGTCATTTCAGATTTGGATCTCAGCGTTTCGGCTTTACAATGATTGTCTTCTTCAGGCGATGAAGGACGCAAACAGAAGAAAAGGTTTAGGAAGAGGAAAGCGCCGAGCTAAAGATCGGAATTGAGCACACATAGAGACAAACAGTAGTTTCATTATAAGAGTCACTTGATTTTACAAGTGACTTCAATTCTGTAGATTATCTTCATTACATAATAGGCTTTGTCTATTTATGTCGGAATAATAATCAATTTTAACACCCCAACCTCCCTTTCAGGGAGCGGATTGATAAATCTTAATACAAAAGTATTCCCAAAAGCACTGAAATCAAAACAATTCCAATATGAAAATAACAAGACAGGGGCAAACGTTCAAGAGAAATTTTAGTGCAAACGAGGCTTGAGAGTGAAATTTCGGTGAGTGACGTCATCGCGCTTAAGAGCCGGCGTCTCAAGGTCTCCGCAATTCCAGGAACATCAGTAAATCATAAGATGGTAGATTTCTTGTAGTTTTTTTTCTCAATCCAACAGCCGAAAAATTTTTGCGAGGTTTCTTTGGTTTCCTTTTACGCTAAGAAAGCGACTGAAACAAAAACAAGAATTCCAATTTTATCTGGAATTGACGGGAGCCCTTTTGTAGTGGAGAAATTGCCAAATCCTATTTCATTTTTAATTTAATTTCGTTTGATTTAATTTCAAAGAGGTGATGAGAATAAATAAAATTGGATTATAATAGATAAAGAACGAAAAAAACTCTTAAAACTAACATAGAAGAAAACGCATCGAACAGCTGAGGAGAATTCAGAGACCTATCATATCAAAAGGTAGAGAGAGAGTTGGGCATATCATCTGATAAAAACTCTCCACACCTCTTTTGAGAACATCGTGGTAAATTCAGATCAACATTGATAACTTTTGCTGTTGGAAGATAAAGACAGAAAATAAAAGGATTTGGTGAAAGAGGGAGTTTTTTTGGAGGAGTATATGTTAAGGGAGATTATCCTTTGTAAGCCCCTTAGCGAGGTAAAAATAGTTAGGACACTCTCTCCGCTGATTGATAGGTTCATGAGTTATCTGAAGAATTGCTCTTCGTGGAGCCAAATCGTAAATATTTACCGCAAGCCCCAAGAGAAATCGGTTCTCGACCTTTCAAGGTCAGTCCTTAAGTCCCGGAAAAAGCGTGCCAAGAAACTTAAAGGAAGTCGAAGGTACCATGAAATTTCAAGCGCTCCAACAGCAAAGCGAAAAACATGAGAAGAAAAATTGAAAGTGGAGATTTCAAATGTGCATCTTTTGTGATGACAGATAAAGTTCGCAGTAAATTTAACGCATTCACTTTATTCCCAAAGGAAAAAAGGAAATCACGAATAGTTTAAATTCCGCTTGCCTTGTTTGAGAAACAGCACTGCTGCAATGGCAAAACGTTCAGGTTTAGACCTTACAAGATCCTCTTCCTCCCGAGTCCTACACGACAGTATTTCATGAAAGAACTCCTCGATAGCTCAAGTTTTATTTAAGTGGTCACAGGCCAGGGTTTCATCCACGGACTGAAAATTTGGAACTAACTTGTACGTACAGTATAATAAACAGTACTACTTAGCAGAACTGCTCCCTTGTTCAATTGAATGGACACACGCTAACTTCATTCATGGCATGAAAAGTAAGGAGTATCCTCTACCGCATGATAAGCGGCATCAGAAAAAAAAATTCTGCTCTCTAGCTTTCACCCGAATCGTCAAACATTAGGGTTTTATTCACAGAATCAACTTTTGAGCACAACACATAGAACTATATAAAAATATTTTTCAGAAACTTTCATAATTCACAGACTAAATTTTAGAGCTACCATAGACTGAACTTAAGAACTACCTTAGGTTGTACAGTGCTACGTGAGAGTACCGCCCCTGAAGTTGTTTTCATTTTAATCATGTCCGCACAGTCAGGTTGCATCTGACAGCGACAAAAAAGCTCACCACATTATCATGATGACGGTGCTGGTCAGAAGCTTTTTTACGAATGTACGCGCGTAAAATTTTCATTCATTTGCCTACACCCTACAACAACCTCACTGAGCATTTTATACAGTCACAATTGTCAGGAAAAGGTATACGTAAAGGCTGATAAAAGTACCGCAAAATATTACGTCGGCGTTGGATACCTTTCGCAATGGTTTTATCTGAAGTCTTTAAAAAAGCTGATTCCATCAAGACTTAGAGAAGGCTTTTAAATCAGGTCTAACTTAATCCTATGGCCTTCAGCACTTTAGCCGATAAGAGCAGTAAATTTTATCGTTAAAATGCCTTTTTCAATTCTCACAAAGTACACCTCTGTAAGTGTATGAGTTTTCTAGAGTTTTCTATAAACGGCTAGTGTGGAGAATCTGTCTATTGATATGGGAGGGTTGTCTCTTTAGGCCAGTTAACATATTTCGGTTTAGTTTCCGGGACTTAGCTTTTAATGAGATCACTAAATATTTTGCGAGATCTTAGTTTTTTCCCCAGGAGACTACGTGATAGCATCAAAAGGCTCTTTGAAATATTATTGGAAAATAACAACAAAACAACCGATTCTTCGGTTACCGGAAAGGTTTCTCCATATTATTTATAAGTTTTATTTCGAAATATGGAAGGGATTATCTTTTAAGCATTTTAAAGCCCTTTGCGGAATGTGAAATTGATAGCAGGATATACCATTCCATTAAGACTTCTTATTTGACCAAGAGGGCAGCATATAAGAACCGAATTAAGGCAGGGGTTTTTTTAGATCGTCTGTTAAAAGTTTAGAGAACGAAGTGGAAACCTTCCATTCATTTGGAGAAACTTAGGATCGAAAGAAAAAGAAAAAACTTTGGGAAACAATCGGTAAGCCTTTCTTGTACTTAACAGTGGTACTTATTTAATTTTATGCTCCTGAAATCATAGGGAAAACACGATATTGGTGTGAAATCGTTTCGTCACGTAGTGATAATAGTTTACGCTAGCTGTTTATCCGTGGTTTTCATTAGCATTCACTTCACAGCCAAACGTAAGCCATTGTAAAAAAGTTTGTGGTTATACGTCGCAGTGAAGACCGTTTTCATGAAATATGTATATTATCGCTGGTCTCACAATTTAATAACTCCAGAATGGAGCACGATCTGTGCCCTGCCTCCTAAGACCTGCTGTTGGGCTAGTGCTGTAGTCTTCTTTAGGCGCCCGAAAAAGACTGACATTGTGCAGTTAAAACGTTGCAATCCGCCCTGATATTGACTGCATCGTGAGACAAAGGCTGCCGATAATTCATTATTACCAGACTTAAGCTAGTGAAGTTTTCGTTTTTTACCAAAGGTCGAGGTATTTCAATTTTTTGTTAAACTTAGAGTAATCCTTTAAGTTATATAGGTTTATTTTTGCTCTTTTCAGTGCGTTGTTTTTGCTGTCAAATATCATTTGTCAATGTGTATGCAAACCCACGAGGAAACACAACTCAAACACAGTTTCCACGTCATGTAAAGACGCTCTTTTCATTTTTTCTCTGTCTACAACCAGCATTTTAGCTTATTCAATGAGGAAACATTAAGATTGGAGACCTTAAAAGAGCGTGGGGCAAAGAGAATTACAACCAGCATTTTAGCTTATTCAATGAGGAAACATTAACATTGGAGACCTTAAAAGAGCGTGGGGCAAAGAGAATTAATTTTTGGGCGAAATTCTTCTCTAAGAATGGACGGTTGTTTGTCTTGAGCTCAAAAGAAGCCCTTTCCAAGAACTCAAAGATGATTACACTAAACAAAGAAACATCTCAGAACCATGCACGGCGAACATCGACCTATGAATCTAATTTGACAGAAACAACAAAAAAATTGTCTTAGATTTTCAGTCGTGTGACCTGACCTTGTCTAATTAAGCCGATGATGATGACATGTTTAGTATTATCCGCTGGCGCACCTCTTTGAGTGTAGATCCAACCCTGCACCTTAGTATGTCGGTTTTTTAAAATGTTACCGTTCTTGACAAAGTCACCCCACTTTATATCGGTTTACAAATTCTCACCTACGTGATTCTCAGTGCGCTCAGACAACTGCTTTCGACAATTATAAACCGATCGATAATTTAGTGCCAGGTTTTTATCTTCTGTGTCTTTTCATCAGACAAACCTCAACTTTCTTGGCAAGTCAACACGCTTTTTATCACTGACATCACCTATCATTAAATCAAGCAAACTTTCCTTCCTTGCTGATTGAATTAACCGCTATGACGTTCGACCCGCATGTGGAAATATTTTCGTACTTAAGCGGATTTCGATAATCTGTGGTTGGATCTTGCGTCTGATTGTTATCTGTGCGGAGCAAATGTTTATTTTCTGACATTTAACCCAAGTAGAAAGTATTGCGAAAATCCTACAAAACGAGGTACTAAAACAATCGGAGGGGACAGCGTGGAAAGGATGAAAAGATCCTTCCCTCCTACCCCTCCCAAAGGATTGCTGAAGGAGCAAGGCGAGCCGAGGGCAGTTTAATGCATTTTGCTCAACATTTTAGGTTCGCATGGCGCAAATGGAAAATTATTTTCGTCCATTTTAAGTCAGAAGTTCTGTACGAATTTTTAGCCGTTTGTGTCTGAAATAGAGTCGACTTGGTTGAGCCAATAGGTTGGCTTAGATGCACTTTCTCACAACTGGACCTAAGAGAGAGAGAGATTTTAACCTGTAGAAGAATTTTGAGCTTCGCTATAAAGGAGATATCGTTGTATAACACGACTCTATTTGCGGGATTTCTTTGACAGTTTCGTATACCTATTTTAAATACCTATTTTAAAACTTTACCCCGATGAGGAATATCATTGTTTTTTAGACGTCGGGGGTTGTACTTTACATAAAGACTTGTCATTAACACATCGCTCACTTTTTTTAGCTAATTAAACGAGAAAAAAATATGTCTACGTGTCGATGTACATCTGGGCTGGGTCGGTATTTTGTGGTGCAAGAATGTGGCGTTAAAAGGAAGGAAAAGACAGGAGCTAGAAAAACATCGTCATTTTTCAAAGCAACGGAAAGAAAACAATGCTTGATTCGCATCTTAGAGCGAATTTCCGATGCCTTTGTACGCGACGTTTAAAACCAGTAAATGAGACTACCGAGTGACTCCAGAATATTCCAGCATTGTCTTTCTCTGTCAATGTTCAGACTCCGATAATTTTAAGTAGATTATCAACTCTTTTGTCGGAAACTTTATCTACATCCGTAGTCGTGTACTTAGTAGGCTTTATTGAAAACGGTGAAGGAAGTCAATTGTCTGGTCAAGTTGAACCAAAAGGCATTTCCGATTTACGAACTTTTCATGACAAAAGCGCCCTCTGAAAAAGCGTTTGGACGAACGAATTTACTTCTTGTTGCCGAGCTTTCTTTTCATCCGTGCGAGGTTTTTCGATCAACCTTTTGATTCCAATAACAGTTATTTGAAGGCGCCAGACGCAACGAGTGTTCAAATCGAGTGTCATCGATGTTATTCTATATTTACGTTGGAATTAAAGTCGGCACTCGAAAAATATGACATAAGCTGACATTTAAAACGGCAGTATCGCCGCCAAGCTCAGGCAAGTGCCTCAGACGGTATCGCATGTAAAGCACTTAGCTACATCCACATAGCTGTATGAGCGTACTTGAAATTCGAAGAAGAATATTTTAGACGAGAAATCAACCATTTGGTCTCTTATACTAATTAAAGAATTGGAAGAAGCCAAGTTAAGCTGATACGCCATCCACGAATCTTCTGCAAAGATCGACAACACCTGGCCTTCATTGTAACGCATTTCTAATCAGTTTAAGTAAGTGGTACTGACGTTTTCTGCAGAGCACTTCTATTTTCATTTCAAAGGGCGCGTAAATACCTCAGCAAATCTACTCTTCTTTTTATCCTTTCATGCTGTTTTCATCTCTTTTTTCCATTTTGAATTGCGCACTTTCAGTGTAGTTCTACTGCAAGTTGCACGTCGAATTCACTGATTGGTTCTGATGACACCAGCTCGTGAATTCCTTGCGCAACCATTATTGGAATTCTGATTGTTTGGCAGCTGCTTTGCAGCCGGGGACTATCAGCAATTTAGCTTTAAAATATTTAACGCTTTGATGGTCCAGATATTTTATTAAAAACTGTTTTAGAGGCATCCCTGATGCTTGTTTGTAGGGAGAATACCAGTACCAAACTCGTCCATAAGAGATCGTGGCCCGAAGAAAAGAAGTGTTTTTATTACTTGTGCTTTTATTTTCAATTTAATGTGGGCGCATAATACAGCAGCTGACTTTTAATGATTTTACACCAGGCCGAGGACGTTTCGTAGCTTTCTTTTAGTAGTTCACCTTATTACGCTTCTATTTACAGAACATTTTTGTTATAGTTCCATCGCATCTGAGCTGGCTGTGATGATACGCTATTTTTGCTTAATTTATGGTCCAAAGATTTCACCAGCTAGTGCAAGGTTATCTGTGAGACCAGTTTAATGTATTAAATCTCCCGAATGTGCTCTTTCGTAAGGAGAGCGTTCTCCTTAAACCCGATGTTGTATGAAGATGGCATTCTAAGTGCATCAGGACGCGCATCATGTTACATACAATGCGATATAACCCCACAGATGTCTCAGTATTAAGAAAATGTCGACCTAAATTCAATTTTGCAATACATTCCACGAAGAAGCTTTCACAAAAAATTGTGAAAATGATTGTGACATCATTTCAGAGGTGAATTCACAAATTCCTCAGCGTTAAACCATTGCGAAATGCATCTAGTGTTACTAAATGTGTCAATGTAACAAGACGCATATTTCTTTCTAAAATTCCCGAAAAACCACCCAGAACGCAACAAACCACCCTGATGAAATATCTTCACTCCGATCCAAGACGAATCGAGATTAATGCCATCATTTGTCTGCTCTTTCAGATTAGATCTCGTTTGATTCGTGAGATAATGCCGTCACCCGTGGATCCCGATTTCCATTGGTCCACTCTGGCAATCGGTCTATTGGCACCTGTCGTCGCTATCATTATTCTGTTAGGAATGATTGGGAACATCCTAGTAATTATTGTTCTTTGGCAACAACAACGCCGTTCGCACCGCGCAACAGGGAGTTATTTCCTCATAAACCTCGCCATCGCCGATATTTTTGGCTCAGCCAATTTGATATTCATGTTGTCGACCATTATCAATCATGGAGAGTGGATTTTCGGGAAGTATATCTGTAAACTGAATGGAGTCCTAACCGTACTTCTTGGTGCCACTTCGTTGCTTACGTTGTGCGCAATCAGCGTGAATCGATATTTCAAGATCGTGGAAGGCGGAAAGTACAACAGGATCTACACAAACACGAACACACTGCGAATGTTGGCTGTTACTTGGCTGGTACCTTTTGTGTTGGCTCTTGCTCCTATCCTTGGCTGGTCCGAGCACGAGTATCAAGTTGGAAAATGCGTCTGCCATTTCTTGTTCAGTCGCAGTATATCCTATACAGTAACCTTTGCCGTTTTCGTTGTCATAGCACCATTTACTGTCATCCTGTTTTGCTACCTGAAAATCTACAAAATTATCAAAACTCATGGAGCCATAATGGGAAACCTTCGCCGAAGCCAACCATCCGTTCATGTAGAAGACATTAAAATCGCTACCACGTTGTTCATCGTGATATTAGTGTTCATAGTGTGCTACATCCCTGCCAGTATAGTCAACATTGTGCAGATGATTGACCCTGATTTCCACATTCCTCATTGGCTCGATATGGTCTCCTTTCTGCTTGTGGTCAGTAACCATGCCAACAATCCAATCATCTACAACGCCCTTAATCGATCATTCCGGCAGGCCTTTCGCGAAGTTTTGCGCCTTCGACCCCGAAGAGAACCACGAGATTTGAGTGGCAGTGGTGCCAAATATCCGAACTGTCAATCTCGCACTGGGACAACGGCAAGGTCGCCTAGCAACCCAGGCTATCAGAACTCCAGCACCTCAAGCGAAAAGCACAGTCCTGAGATTAAACACAGTTTTGACTTTGTGGATAAAAAAGCGTCATTGCCATGTTCAAAACTCAGGACTTCATCATGCTAAATGAAGGTCGGGTTGGTGCCAATTTTCCCCTTCTGACTGCCATAAATTTCTTTGTAGATTTTAGGGGAAAATTCAATGATAAGATCTGTAAAGGATAACTTTTATCTCATTCTCATCACTTGTTTATCGGATAATGTATCGATTTACATATTAATCTCTTCCGGGTAGCAAAGTGTTTATAAAAACTTAGCTGACGCATGTGTTTTGGTTGTTATAACCATTTGGTTCATCTTATGCATGAATCATCAAGAAAATTCCACGTTCAAAAAGCGTCATTTTCAACGAGGCTCTAGGGTGGAGAGGAGCAAAGTAACTTCGAAACATTTCCCGAAGTTGCTGTTCTTCTCTTCACTTCCTAGACCTGGAACGCTCTGAATCTCCCAACCGGGAGGTTCTGGGTCATCGGCTTAGAAAAACCCTTACCGCGATTAAATGCATTCACAAGCCGTCACGTTCGCCATATTGGTGTAGCTTAACGAAAAATAGACACTCATATTATTTAGCCAAAAGTAGTTCAAAGTTTAAGTCAAGTTTTATTGGCTTAGGATAAAGATGTAAATACGTTTAATCAACGCGACGGAGAAAGTTTACAGATATGCAAGTGCCACTCTAGTTAGAAAGGAAGATTGGTTAGAAAACTCGGCCTTTCTTTTTGCGTTGTGTTTTATGTATATTTTTGGCACCTAACAGTGTGCACTGTTCAAAAAAATTCCAGTTATTTTGAACTATCCGACCATCATTAATTTATTTTCTCACAATTTGTGAACGCGGACCAAAAATATTCTGCTCGTTCGACGAGCAGGACAACACCCATGTTTACAATTTTGATTTCTGCCAGTTTTCTCAACCAATCACCTCTACCATAATAATATCCCTTATCATGCATGCTCCATATTTTATCTTTACCTCTTAAAAATGCCTTAGTTTTAAATATTAATGTCTAACATAAGAGCAGCTGAGAGAAATGAACCGCTTCGCATTGTAACGAAATAATAATTCTCTCTGTATATAAATAGCGCGGGAACAAAGACTTCCTTTTAGTGTAGGCTAATATTTATTAGGTTGTTACAAATGTTTTCAGCGACGTATTGTCTGTAGATAGAGTAGAATTGTATAGGAAGAGGGTGATGAGATATCGAAATTTTTCGAAGTTTATCATGTAATTTGCTTATGTTAAATACCTTTAGTTTCCAAGACGAGTTCGAAAACGAGTTTTGGATTCAATTCAAGTCGTTGGTGAAAAACCACTGTACGAGCCAAACAGCTTGTACAGCTTTTGGTATCGGATTGACTTACTCGTGATTGTTAAACTATGAAACTGCTAGCATTTTTACCATGTCACCATGCTCGCAAAGCTTATCCCATAAAATTGCTTTCTCCCCGCCAAAACAACGCAAATCTGCGCACGCTCACTATCAATGGTGCCATTGGCGAAGCTAAAACTTGCAATCTTATTCCTCTTGGAATCTATAGGTCTCTACTAGGACAGAATAATGCTGGAATAAAGAAGCATATGAATCGAAAAGTAACCGGCTATGTAGTGCGTGTATATATGATCTTCCTTTGAGGGTGCATCTTGCCCTTATAGCAAATTAAAGTATCCGGTTTGTCAAGCCTAGGGTCCTTCAGTAAACTTCCCCGAAAAAAAAATTACCTTCTAAAGTCTTCTCATCCCATACAGAAACTTTGAAAAGGCTGATGGGAAATTAGCCTAAGTGTAGCCGTACCCTCCCCTCCAAGGTGAAACGGAAACGTGGGAACGTCCACGAAAATCTGACACTATTCGTGTTTCGTGACGTCGCTCTAATTTATGCAAAATAATGTCACTTGATAATATTTTTTTGCGAAGTGGCACATGTTAGCGTGAAGGTTATCGAGAAACAACAACATTGAAGTGAATTCATTTTCAATTTTTCGGGTAAATTTGCAGTTCAGCGTTCGAGTTCAAATGTATACTTTGCTTTGAGGATGTAGGAAAAGATTATGGGAGCTTTTTTGTATAGAGTAAGAAGAGGATGATGTTCGATTAGCATCGCGCTTGCGAAGTCCACGCGGTTTCTGCTTGCATGCATTTGTAAAGTTGGATCATTTGCCGGAGAATCTCGAGGTTTTTACAGATTTCTTTGAGAGATAGTTACGCTGTAAGCGCGAACAAAGAAGGACTTTTTTCTCAGTCGAAAGAATCGCTGCAAGAAACAACTAGCACTATTTAATAGCTTGGCAGCACCGTTCGTAAAGAGACCGCAATTTGAAGGCAGGCAATCCTCTTGGCCCAAGTACATTAAAATAGTACACCTGGTCATCTGTGAGAGCTTTAACGGGCGGCACCATAAATATAGCGACCGGTTCCTTCTTTAGAAGATAGGTGATCGATGACTGGCGTTGGTTGATATATTAAAGATTTTCCATAGCCAGTTGGTAACGAAACGGAGACATCGTTACCTACGAAAAACACATCTATGGCTTTCTGCTGTTCTTCTTGAAATGTCTCTTTCCCAAAAGTCGCACAAACTTGCCTTAAAACCTGGTCGTAGATCGTTGTTGTCTGAAAAGTTGGCCGTGAAGGCATTTTGTTCATTATCTTGTTCGTTAGTATGAAAATAAATTACTAACTCTAGCCAATCAGAATTAACGAAAGAATCGGCAAAAGGGATTAACCAATCAAAAGTCATATATATATCATTATATATTTTCTTACAAAGGAGTGTTGTCACAGAACACGATTGGTTTCAGGTTTTGCGTAGACGTTGCCTCGTCTCCGTTTCACCTTGGCGGGGGAATGGGTGCGGTTACATGTAGGCTAAAGGGAAATTCTGTCCTGGGAAGTTTTCTCCATCAAGTCTACGTAACATATTCGCATTCGCACTTATTTAACAAATTTCTTCTGATAAGTTCCTGTGACAAGGAAGTGTTGTTTACTTTATACATCATAGAATTCGCGAACACTTAGAAAATGATATTGACAACACTGAGGTCACAATCGCTATCAGCGGCGGAAATAAGGGGAGGGAGGGGGAAGGGATTGTGGAGATAGGGCTCTTAAGGCAATGGGTTAAAATCAGATTGTCTAAGCGAGGCCTTTGCGCTCCCGAGCAGGATACTTTACTCCTAGTGTGCCTCTCTGAAACCAGGTAACAAGCGAATAAATGTTTTTGGTTTATACTATGAGTAATTGTTGTAAATATGAGCCTCTGAAAATTTTCAGACTGCTGAGTCATGCTGACATGCATACCATAGACCTTTCCAGAACATTTCATCAAGTCACGTATTTATTATGTAATACTACTAAAATAGTCCTTGTGTAAGCGTCTGGAATGTTCCTTATGTGAAGATATATAAAGACTCACTTATGTAGTAGTAGTAGTGGTTGTTGTCAGAGCGACGACTGTTTCGAAGCTATACCGAGAGAGAGTTACTGCGGAAGATTGCTCATTTCAAGGAACTTTGGAGACAGCAGTGAGATTCTGTCAGTGGTGAGCTAGGATATAGAATGTGGTGGGCTTAATTAAGTTCATTAACGATAAGCACTGTACTGCTTTTAGAAGCCGCTCCTTGTTAAGAACATTACTCGCTGTATATTAAGTAGTTAAGTTTGTAAGATTGTGGTGTTTTTCTGTCGGCTGGAACATACGGTAACATTTACTTTGGAGGGGCTTCTCTTCGATATTCGATCTCTTCGGAATAAGCATGCATTTGTTCTGTGCTCTGGTAGATTGCATTAGTGTCACAAGGTCAGGGAAACTAAGTTGCTCTCGAATGAGAAGTATGAGTCAGAAACCATATAATTTTTATCTCTACTATTGAAAAACCTTTGATGAGAATTTTCCAATTACCTTGATTGAAGAGTCAAAAGACTTGAAATAAACTAAACATCGACTTTAGATGCCGCTATTTGAAACAACTGACTGAACCTCGTTCCTTATGTCTCCTGACTTCCCTTCATCTCGAGAGAGAGGAAGAAGGGGAGAAGAGAGGCCCTGGCAACGAGGTTGCAGCTAAACAACCTGATGGCATACACAAAACCACAACGTTTATGTTCTAATTCGCTATCCCAATCAAATGAATATAACACATTTATTATGTAATAAGCAACCATAGCTGGGGTTTTTCAACACGAGCCTTGTGGGACCCTCTTTATTATGTCTTGCAGGCAAAACTACAGAAACTCTGAAAGGCTCAAAATATAACAAGCAAGCAACTAATAAGACAATAAACGCACTGACTCTTATGCATACGCTTTGTAAATATGTATATGAAAAACTAACAGCCCTCACTCGTTGGGTATTTAATTTTGAGGGCGCAGAGGCGTTCGCATAACACGAATGAATATGAGTGAAAGCAACGCAGTGGAAATACCAACTTTCTGCTAATGAAGCAGTTGTAACGACGTAACATGCAACACCCTACTAAATAGGTTACGTAACCATGATAAACTCTTAATTTACAAACAGCTGCTACTTTAATTAATTGTCACAAAAAAGAAAGAAAAAAACAGCTTTTAAGTTGATGTTGCCTTTTGGTTTAGCTTGTAATTGTCAGTACAGCTGTTTCTCGAGATTTTGCAGAAAGAAAATCACAATTTGGGTCTGTAATGTTTATTTGTGTAGCTCATTATCGCTGAACTGCTATAGCTATTGATATTGCAAAAAAAGGAAAAGCATATAAGTCTGAAATATCTCTATGTGGAGCTCCTAGTCGTTGAAACAGGTCGTCTAGAGATCAAGAAAAGGGGAAAAAGGTTTGTTAAGCCAAGTAAGTAGGATTCTAAATGGTAGGTTTCCTAATCGAAATTGTGGCACATTGGAAAGATGGATTGAATTTTACTTGAAAGTACATGATATTCTTAATTTAATTTGAGTATTCGCACTTCAAGTGACCGCACTATACAAGTGGAGAACAACACAAACAGGCCGTTGGTATTTAGTTAAGAGTGTCCACGACTGCTAAATAGAAGTGACCGCTTACTATAGGGGAAGATTACAGTCATAAGGGGAACCAATTTCGAAACATTGACAACGGACCGCTTAAAGGGGGTAACCACTCAACACGGTTAATTATGGTCACCTTTGAAGGAATGCTGGCAGGTTGCCTTACAAACGGGGTACTAAAAGAGCAAAAAAAAAAAAACATTTGATAAATGCAATTCTAATTCAATTTGGTGAGAAATCTTTTGTAGACAATGTACCCAACACAGCGGAAATCCAATCAAAATTGATAAATCTATTACACTAAAGGCGAGTTATTTTAGCCCTAAATTTTCATTCCATGCATGCAACAATGTATCCACCCATGTTAAGCAGTTTATGATAGCGGAGCTGTGGGCTGCTTAGTTCAGTGTTTGGAACACCTTCTGGAGTGGCTGTACAGACGCGCTGCGAAATTCCGAGTTTCAGATCAGAAATTCAGATTCAGAAATTGAAATCGTCAGCCAAGGTAAAGAGAAAGATGTCCTGACTTACCAGTTCCAGGCTTCCTCCTGGCTCTAATGTCATCAAGCTGGTCATTCCTAGTGCTGAACGCCACCATTGAATCGTTCCATACGTCGTCAGTATCTGCTGTGTATTCCGCAGTGTTTGGGTTGATGCCTTCCAGCTTCATATCCCGTTGGCAAACATGGATTAAACGGAGCTGAGGAAAATTTCTCCGTAAAACGTTTGGGATGCAGCCATTCTCAGGAGGTGGCAGAGTCCTGGGGACTATTCTCTTTAAGTTTCATGAGCATTCTTAGGATTCCAGCTAATTAGAGACCAATCTGGCTTTGGTCCCTCTGACCTTTCAAGGGATAGGCAAGATTCTTCGGTCTTGAAACAGTGTAGATTGAAGCTTTTGTGCCTACCCACGTTCCTCGAAAAAGGGCTGAGCGTGCAGAATACTATCACTCTGCAGAACAATCTGGTTTCGCCCCTAAGGCCTTTCAGGAGATGTGCAAGGTTTCTTTTTCGGAGACAGCTTTGATTGAAGCTGCTGTGCCTCATTATGTGCCCTTCGTGCATCCTCCAAGACTCACCGCTACGCAGATAAGTGTTGAGAAAGGAAAACTGATAAGTCAACTGCATGAGATGCTTTTGACAAGTGATATTTGCTTCACGCTCGTTTTCTCATTCACAACGACTTGGTACACTTAAATTCCATCCCAAAATTACTCTGAAGTGGTTTATAATGGGGACTCAACTAGACCTTTCGATAATCTCTGGAAAAAGAAAGATATAACATTGTAGACCCGGCTTGACCTTACGTGCGTTATCTTTATCATGCTATCTATTTTAGGACTACAGCCATTAGGGATGTTTCATTTCGTGTTTCGAAGCTGGGTCAAATTCTAAATTAAAGATCGTTTCCTCATTAATTGGTTAATTATGGGAGCATACAGTGTTAATCGTGAATCCAAAGGAAGTTTTATTGAGGTCGTCTGTCTTAGCCCACCCAAGAGACATACAATTGCATTCCTTTGCAACTTTTGTATCATTTTTGCAAATCACCAAAATTTCTTTTCTAGCCAATAAATTTGTATCACAGAGCAAGAACTGTCAAACATTTTGTTTTAACTTAATCCATACTAATCACCTTGTCATCAAAAAACCTTGTGAGTATGAAGTGTTTTGTCAAAGTTTAATTAAGCATTATACTCCTCCATTTTATTTTTTATGCTACATTCTCGACATTTAAAATTCTTGGGCTCTCATTACAGACCCATCCTAATTCGGCTGCATGATGGATGAAAGGTGTATTTTTTAAGGATGTCTTTCCACAACAATGAAATTGTGATTTGATGGTAATATTTGCTCAAAAGAGGTTTAGGCAAATTTTGTCTTCCACAGAATGGATTCGAATTTGTTGGTTACTAATTTCAGAGGCCTGGAAATGTTCTAACTATAAAAAGCAAGGACCCAATTGATTACGATGCGCTTAAGCTCCTTAGAGATTTCCGACAAGTGTTCTTATATCGACGCCAGGAATACGCACTGAACTTACTTGTTTTCTAAACCAGTTAACCCTTTACAGCTTGCAAAATCAATTGATCACGTGCGTTTATGAATAAAGTATATAAATTTGCGTCTATGGGACTCATTTGGTCCTCCAAAACAGTTTAACCGGCTCGATAATCCCAAACTGGCTGTTCAACCTTGTTCTTCTCTTCAGGTGACATCCTGCATGAATTACTAGGACACAGACAGAAGACGAGGGAACAACACAAGAGGCATGTAATTAACAATTTTACTCTCTCACTATAACGATTAATGCTTTTTTTGGCCATCTTGATATAAAAAAAAAGTTTTATAGAAGATATTCTGCACGAGGTGTGTTAATGAGAGTTTCTGCACTGTTCAGCCAAATCATCGTTGCTCTTCGCAGCCATGTCCTTTTGGCGGAGGGCACCCTTTTGGCTTACGTTCGTTCTGTCGTGACAAATTTCTCTTTCTCACTGCATTATTTGATGCAGTGGAAGGATGTTTACTTCTGCAAATGGAAAAAGAGAGAAATTACCTCGCGCAGAGTCCTCATTCGACCGTTTTCTTTTCATCCCAAGCACAACAATCAAGCGACGAGAATCCTTTAAATTTGTACATTACGAACGCAAAAAGTTCCTTTCGTAGCCTTGTTACCCTTCGTCATTACACAATGGTTTGTTTATGGTTTTACAGAAATAAAAAACAAGCTATTGACATATATTAGATGTAAACTTAAAGCTTTTATGATGGACTCTGTGAAGCCAGGCGAAGTCTTAAGTTTTCCCTTTCCTAACTTGAACAGTTTCTTTGCTCAAGATATTAAATTGAGTCGAATTGTAGCGATGGATAAATTTTGAAATCCAATCCTTTTGTGGAATTGATACGCAAAAACTGAATTATTTTAACAACATAACCGACTTCTGCAACCACTGATGATCTGAGCTGAAGATCGAGGAGAAGCATTTAGAATCATCACGCGGTGTTGGCCTTAGCTCTAGCATCTCCTCATGGATTCCCATTGATGTGTTCTTCAGTGTAAAACAATAATGTTCTACAACAGATTTACATAGGATAAGCCATTAGTTATTTGGAGGTTTCAGCTATAAATTTTAAAACTGGACTCGAAAACTGTCGGTAATTTACGTGATTGTCTCTACATCTTACGTCCACTGAAAACAGAGAGATTGAATGGGTATTCCAGGCTTAAGAAACCTTCTGATAATCGAGAAAATTTTCAAACTGACTTCATGAAAGTGAAGATCGTTGGCGAAATAGCTTTCGTCTTGTTTTTATCAGTAATAATTGGGTCTACTTGGATTGGGAAGAGCGATCAGGAACTAAAGCTCGAGTCACTGTGGATCGAACGACCTAATACTACAGATTTTTCAGTCTTTCCTATGATTTCCGTGAGTTCTGTTCTTGAAATGTTTTCTTAAACTTCTGGATGTCTCCTCGTGGAATTATTTGGCTAGTTATAGTCACAGATTGAAATTAATCATATGCACAGCCCCTGAACGTTGGAGTGTCTAGGAGTGGTAACAGAAAGATTAACAGTAAACAAATCACTTTATGTCCATCGTGATTTTTGATGGTTCTGTCAACTAAAGAAACAAACGAATGAATGAATGAATAAATTAATGAAGAAGACTTTCCAGCGAGTTTAAGGTTCTTTGAAAAGACCTTGAGTCCTTGCTTGTGCTGAAATTGGGCACTAATCAATCTGCCTGCTGGCAAAATTACATTCTGAAAAACCTTCAACATAGACATCTTTAGTATAAAGGTAAGCAATTATACCTACCCGATTATGCTGGCCTAAGCTACATGGAAAGAAATGAAATTACACACAGCTTGATCAATAACCTTGACATGTAGTTCGATATTATTGATTCAATAGTGCACGCAAGGACAATGATTCAATGTGGATGAATCTTAATGCAAACTGAAGCACTATACATACCCTTGAATAAGAAATTCAAGACAAACTTGCTAGTTATTCACAAAGAGCACAGGTCAGAAACTTCTTCACATAGTAAGCACGATATTATGCAATAATTATAATAGATGGATAAAATGAAGAAGTGAATGTCTTTCTATATTGAACTTGATACACACTTCACTTCTGATGTCCTCACTAACAGGCCATAGTACGTGTAGGGCTTCTGAATGTCAGTCCCTATTATTACGCAACTTGTAACAACTTCCTCATCATTCCCCCTTTATTTTCAGGTTATTTTTATTTTCGAACTATGCCTCCTGAATCAAAGACTTCGTTAGTGGGGGTTAGCCTCCGACAAAGCATGCCACTTATCCAGCCCTAATAGCGGAATGTCTGAAATCGTGATGATTTGACTGGTTGATTGATGAGACAAAAGCCCTCTATTAAAACCTGCATATGAGCTACTATTTCGCCTTCGTGTGAAGAACGAGTGCTTCACCGTACATTTAATTGTCGAAATGTGAAGGTTCAAGAAGGCTATTCTAAGAATGATTCGGCGAGATAGTTTCTCGTGGAAAAGGGGACGCTCTCAACAATGAAATTATGAGACCAAACCTTCGTGTTAAATCTTTATGAATTGACGAGTTGAGTTCGAAGAGGAGGATGGTAAATTGCTATTGCACTCCATAGAAATCATTGCTAAGATCATGCACTCAGTTGTCAGAACAAGCCGGCAATTCGGAAAAGTGTTTGATATTGCCTTATCACCAAAAACATCTGTAGAGACCTCAAAGCGAACTAAAAGACGAGCGTTGTGGCTCGTGAGAATCACTTCGATTTGTTGATCAGCAATCGCCATTATTAGGAACCATACACAGACCAGGAGGACGATGGATGGCGACGAGAACGAGGTAAACTAAAAAACTGATCTAAAGTGAAGAAGAATAGACTTGCACGTGTGTTTTACAACCATGCACATTTCCAAGCTGTCCTCTGCGATACGAACAACGTAAAATCACCAAACGTTTCGTAGTTCGGGAATGCATGAGAGCCCCGACAAATAAGTTATATCCACGATTCCTATTTGGAACACGACGACGCCTTCACATATTATGACTAGCAGGAGGTCTGATGACATCTTAGATAGTACAGACATCAAGTCACACGCAAAAATTATTGTTACAAATCTAAATCCATTTTAATCGATGTTTTCCTCGGAGTCACCGTCATGACTGTGAGAGAACCCTATCATAACCCCTACAGCGAACGATCAAAATTTGTAAGTCCAGTGTCAGTTCTGTTTCTATAATATTTAAACCCCAATTTAGCATGTATTATCGACAAAGGAAGTCCATACAGTGCTTACTTCGCAGTTTCATTTGTTTGTTAGCACCTCATTGTCTTTCAATTTGCTCTTGATCATGATCATGAAACATTGTTATTATGTAATCTATTGTGTTCAGCATTAGCTTTATATCACTTGCAGCTTACGTACAATTTTTAAACCACTTTTTGTAAGGCTTACCCGGCCCATTCGGCGACGAAATAGCTGGTTTTCCTTGAATCTCTCTGAGATGGGAGCCTTCAGGTCACATTCATTAAATATCGATATGGAATTCAAGAACGTTGATCAGCCATTCTTTATGTGTTTGTGCTTTGCACTCCAACACTGATGAACCTCCTTGCACCAATCAGAATGTACATAGTAAAAAAATACATGTAATACAAGACATAGGGGTTAAATGGCTCATTGATGCTGTGACGCAATTCTGTCATGTGTTATGAACACAGAATTAACACAGGAAAGTCAAGTTTGTAACAATGTGTCTGCCTCTTTTAAAAGAATCAAGCTCCCTTAAACATCATTAGTGTGTAGATTCGAAAAGTTTGGGACCAATTATCATTTGTCTTTGAAGGTTCCTATCATAGCGGTGATGTTTCAACGAAAATAAAATAGAAATTTACGGCTAAGAGGGCTAGGTTACAATAATTATTTTGATTTTGCAGCGGTAAGCTTTAAACCTCGTAGAGGAAAGGTATCTTTCTTGAAAAAAAAAGCAACAAACAAACAAGATCATTTAGCAAATAAAGTTAGCCATGACATGGAATTCTTCTAATCTAAGGCTAATTTCTGGAAATGAGGTACAATGTGCTGTGTATGGGCCCCAATTTAACTGCTCTGGGCTGCTGTCAACCATGAGCTGATTGAAGGGCACTTTTCAGATTTCTTTGTTAGTTCATGGCAAGCTTGGCAGTTTGGCAGAACATTTTTAGAAGATAACCTCACATAAGGGTCCTTGGATTCTAGGAGTAACTTGGTTTTCTTAGCTCTCACTGTGCAAGCAGTTAATAATTGCATTTTCAAAGGCTTCCCCCTCACCTTTCAAAGATTTTAAACCTTTCTATTAGTATACTAAGAAGAGGATTGAATCCCGTGTTCCTTAACTAGAGTAACATGCTTGGTAATTTTAGCAAAGGAGAGTTATGCCTCCATGCAAAAATGCCTACGTTTCGTGCTCTAAGCCTACAATAATCATGGCAAAACATTAATTTCTTTTGAAAGCTTTTCCCAAAAATATACTCTCTGCTTTTATCGTTAAGACTGGTAACTGGGAATGTCATCCAAAATTAGTCATGGTAAGAAAGACTTGTTGGCTGGCTAACATTCCTATTATAAAATTTTAAATGCAATAACAACTAAGTTATGAAATTAAAAGTTGTCAAGTTGAAAGAGAAGTTGTATCTAAGTGCAGAAAATTTCTTTTTGAGCTGGGTGAACCAGTTCCTTATGTTTTTTAATCCCATGAATATTATTTGAAAACCTATTTCTCCCATTAGGCAGCTGAATGGACCACCTCACATGTTACAGTTAATGCCTGACAAAGTTTGCCTCAATGGCTATTGCCAATAAGCCTTACATAGTAAAGTTGAATATTTAGTAAACACACAGGTTGTCAGGGTAATTTTCAGCTCCTTTTTTTTCTCTATTCTACACAATCTTTATATGCGTGACTCATTCAACACCCCTTTATTTTGTTTTGACTGATTAGGTTTTATTTATAGATCTCCTTCACCGTTAGCTTTGCAAATCAAGCTTCAAATAGCGTGATGGTCCCGCCAAGTAAATGTGGAGTCATTTCCTGTTTATCAGTCTATTAAATCGTTATAAGGACATGGCGTCTGACTGGGTGACGTCATTAGGATTTTTTCGAGCAAAAAAGGCCAAGGGCCTTGAAAGTAACTCTTACATAAAACTTGAGAACTTAGCTAAGCGTAACAGGTATTTGCATGAAAAAACAATCCTCCTATTTTCTGTTATTTGCTGAATGTTTTCGAGTGTTTATTTGTAAAACGTTTATATACTGACTGGTTTACAATGCTAACAAAATTGCTGGAGTCGCCAGCATGAAAACTAGGATTACCCAACCGTCCGACATGCGAAGTGAAAACCAATTTGACTTCCCGAAAGAAACCAAGGCTCAAAGCCAGTGCTCAGGGTCCATGCTCTAAGCCATATCTTAAAGTCTTTTCAACACTGAGCAGTAGTTCAAGCGCTTGCGAGGTTTGTACCCAAATAGGAGTACCTTCTAACCCAGTGATATTTCGCTTACCAACTTTAATGTCTTGTAATGTTTCTAAACAAAGACCTTAATCGCAGTGCTCTTCTTGCATACCTTCAATCGTTCACAAATAGCTCTGGTTTAAGGAGATTCACTATATTCGAGGAGAGCTTCATGCGAGCTCGAGGCACGCTACATTTCGTGTAGAAAATGTTCTTAACTGTCAGACTACCCTATACGAAACATGATAATTTTCCACGATCAAATTCTCCTTCTTTACCTCATGCGTTTCCTGTAGCTGTACACGAACTTAATATATTAAGACAAAAACACTACCTTTTTAGGCGCAAAAATTTTACGAAAATTGCTCTTTTGTTTATTTAAGGCCAAAACATCAAGCTACATATACAATTCTTAGAAAGTAAATGTTTATTCATAACTTCAAAGTGAGTTTTAAAGTTTTAAGTTCGAAGGTTATCAGATGAAAAACATTTCATTGTGTGAACCTTTGATGATTTTTGGAAAGAGCTAGAGATGATTATTTGAAAAGAGCGAATGATTATCCCCAATGCCCCGTTTAGCTTGTGGTGAATAGACAATTTGTTACATCGTCGTGATTTTAGCGCCATATACTCATGCATGAAATAGGAAACAGTGCTTTTTCTTCTTCTGCGCCTGGCCAGTAGTTGGCAGTTGAATCTAGAATGTGCGCATACCTGCCAACTCTCAAGTCATTTTGCCTGTTTTACAAATTTGGATCATGATTAATTTGGCAACCAAACAACTATGCGCCGCCATGTCCATCAATGGCTTCACTTACTTTGTAGGGATGAAGTGACTAAATATTCATGATTGGGTCAAGAAAGCCACCCCTTTTAGTAACATGTCAAGAATGATTTGAATGTTATTTGTAAAAACCTCAGCCTGAAATTTAATGGCCTATGATTTTTCTGGGAAATTTTTTTCACAACTGTGGCATGCTAACATCTTCTTTATGCTAAGGGTTACCACCCCATTCCTGTATGATTCTTAATCGATATTCATCTCTGATTTAGTAACACTGTTATGAACAGCGTTCAATATTTCGAACTGCGATGCTAGCATCTCAGTCGAGGTTTAACTTCTGAAATAGGCAGGAAATTTCCAACGTTGTTTTGATGAGTATGGTGGGAACGCCAAACGAAATCTGCCAAAATTAATAGTGCATGCGAACAATCATTGTTCTGTTCATTAAAACCCGTCGTTTGGTGAAAGAGGTCACCGAAAAATTGTGTATAACTGAAATCATCTACCAGGGTGAGAAACATTGACACCTTCTTCGGCTGGTAAGTCGTCTCTTATTTTAGGAAACAGTATGAGTTTGAGCAATTATAATTTTTTAATTTTCTTTCCAAGAAAGTACATTTGTTTATCTATGTTGTAAACATTACTCCAAATAAGATCAGATGTACCGGCACAATTCAAACATTCCCCCAGTGTTTAAACAACAAAATAAAACTCTTTTTTGCCTCGATCTTTAAGAGCTCAAGAAGCTATCATGAAAACGCTAAATTTCACTGGGTTTGATGCGACACCACATAGTGTTCCTGTTTATGCTTCTCAGACTTAAACTCACATGGGGAACAATAATAAGCTGTTGTTCACAAAATCATCCGAGACGTCAGGCTTTCCAGAAACAAGCATGACTTGGGTTTTCGAGGAGCATTTGTATAATTCAACTGTAAATGCATAGAATTTTTAATTTCAGATTGGAAATTTGCATCTGTTGTTAACTTTAAATATTACTGCCTGTATTCCCCTAAAAAATTCAACACATTTAGTAGAGATATGAGTGGTGGGAATAAGCTGATTGTAAGTGAATGTATATTTGGTAATTCCAGGAGACAACTAAAGGATTTTTTGCTTACCTCAAGAGGATCTTGAACGCCGATTGGTTGCGCATGCACTTCTCTTAATTCCCGGCAACATCAAAATAATTGCTGTATTCTTTGTTGAAAAATACCTGTTTCATTTAATAGCGTCCTTCTTTGATATCGTAATCGGATTATGCTCTCTAACAAAGAAATGTAATTATTCTTTCCAAATTAGCGCACACGAACTGTTTTCATCAGTTGCTATATCTCATCACTTCCCTTTTACTTCCTTGTAAAATAACTCTTTCTTATGATCAAAGAAGAATCGAAAATAAAATCTTAAACGCATTTTGATGAAATATAAATTTGATCTTGACAATACTAAGCTTTAACCTCCAATCTGGAGAAAAATAGACCTTCGAGACGAGGAGATTGAAACGCCATGGGTAATTAAAACTTAAAGTAATTGGCTTTGTAGATGCTTGATACTAATCGACTCACGAATTATAAAAAGCTTTTATCTGGCTTCTTCTGTTAATAACGTTCAATGTATGGCTTTGGATATCTGACCATATAAAGTTGCAGAACCATGCTAAAGGCGCACCTTGCTTTTTTTTATCATGATTTGAGCTTTGCCTGGCGTTCATAAATATCACTGAAAAAGGCGGTTTTGGATGAAATAACTATCCAGTTAAAGGAAATAGAAATCGGATTATCAAAATCCTCTTTTTGTGTGAAAACATCAGTCGACGAAAATGTATTTGAGTGGAACGCGCCGTAATTTAAGGGAGGTCTTTTCTATTGCTTTTACACTAGTCTTAGTAACCGTTAAACTTTGAAAAAATTTATATCGATTATAATCTTGAACATCCTAGTGGTGCAATGCTTGTAACAACGCTTTCCGAGAGAGTATCTGCGCGTGCGTACTTCGCATAAAGATAGACTGTCTCTAGAAAAATGGTTCGGTAGTATAGAATTTGCGTTTCCATTTCTTTTTTATGCTTTTTCTTGTTCTTTTCTTTTGTGTTTTTTTTTTAAATAATTAATTTCTTGGAAGCCGGCTGATAACCTTTTGGCCATAGGAAATTGGATTTTTAGGTCAAGTGAATTCACTTTCATTGTTCGTTTCACTACGATGAAAAGCAAGATCGCATTTTCATTCAAATATCCCCTATACTCATTGTACGTCTTTTATCTTCTTGAAACCTTTGAACTTTGCCACGACCAAATTACTTTTGGCGACTCACACGCGCATATATTTACTCCAATTTGTTTTTGTTGTCGATAATCACGAACTCCAAGCCTCATTGGAATTTTAGTCCTATTAGGAAATGTTTAAACTGACATTAAAATCTACAGCCGGCGTCTTTTACCACAACCTCTCTTAGCGAAGACATTTTGCGACTATCCAAACACTATTTCATCTACATTGTTCTAGAAAATGAAACGAAAACATTGCGGGCCTGTTACAAATTCCCACGCTGTTGTTCTAGCCTATCTTCGGACCTGGTAACTTTTCTATTGGTGCTTTGTTGAGAAAATAAATGTTTTTTTCCATAAAAGTTACAAGGCTTCGTGACATTTCTCACAATCTCGACGTTCTGAAACAGCCGGATTAGAAACAAATCTAAGTTGGTTTAAAACGTCCGTTTGCTGAACAGCGACCAAACTTTGCTTAAATACCTGCCCATGAGATTTTACGCCTCGTATCCATGTTTAACATGTAACATCACAAATTATCCACCGCTTTAGTTTCAACCATATTTTTATCTAAAATTGTCAGTCACCAGTTAAAATGGTGACTAATGACCTTTTTGTGATCAGCATTTAACGTTGAAGCCCTCGATCAAGCAAGGTGATTGTAGTCTCGTGCTTAACACAGACGACAAGTGAACCCTGATTTTAGTTCACAGTTAATATTGCATACATCAAAATGAACGCTTTTTTTTTCCTCTGACCACCCACAGAGTGACCTTTCAGGATGTAACCATGTGTGGGCACTTTGCTGAAGTAATTATCAACGATATGATTGAGGAGGAAAATAACGTGCGCTGAGTGTCCCTCCTTTACCTGGGCTCTATTTATCAGTCATGAAAAAAGGTTCCCTTTACGAATTACAATCCTTGGTATTTCTGCACACAATCAGATTAAACTACAGAATAAGACAATACCCTTCCCTTTCGTTATCTGAAATATCTGCCTATTTGGTCAGGAGGCTCAGGATTCTTCTCTTTCGTTGAGTTACGAAACGGAACGGCAGAACAATATTATTCCTTTGCGTAAGCCGCCACGAAGGCTCGCTTTAATTTTGCCGCATTAGTATCAAACATGTTCAATAACTTTTCTCTGGTATTCGTAAAACCGCCGCCTATTCAGTTCGTAAAAAATTTCTTTTTTTTTAAGCAATGGCCAATGGCAACGCTGAAATTAACTCGCTCTGTTTCCACCATGTCGACCGCCACGAAGACTTCTATCACGTCGGTAGGTGACTCGTTTGAATAAAAATGCCGTAATCATCTGTTTAATCTGTTTTTCTAAGGAGTTAAATTCACATCGGAGACCTGAAGGGCTTTGTTTACCGATAAACATAGCTCTTGCCGCGGCCTAGCTTTCCTTTAAAGACGTCCTGAGCCGCCTTAGAGATCAACGGCACAATTTGTTTCTGCTTTAAATATCAGGTTCGGACTTTCTCCGCTGTCTGAAGATAACTTTAAAACTACATACATACATACATACATACACCTTTATTCAAATTCTATATACAAATAAATCTCATACGTTTCCTCTTGATTTTAGTTATTTTTCAAATTTTTTGTTTAGCTCAGATTTAACTTAAGGTATTTCAATTTCGTGTCTTTTCATCATAAGTACCTCTGAATCAAACACGGGCTAAAAGAACTTCGACACGCGCACTTGTGTTTTCCGCTTAGTCAAAGATACCTTGCCTAACAACTCGGTTATGACTTTCTGAAGCTTCTTATTTTCAGAGCTTTCATTTGATAAAGTGAGGAGACGCTTTGTATCAACAAAAATCCTCCCAAGTCTGATTAGTTAAAACGACTCATAAAGCCTTAAATAAAAGAAGAATATACGATGTTTTAAATTCGACGGACGAAATTACATCCCTCGTCAGGAAGGATAATTCTTAAATTAAATCGATATAGGTCATGGTTTAGAAGAGCAACACGAGAAATTTGATTGCAATTCAATTCTTTTCTCCATCCATAACATCTCTGTTCCTCTAGCTTAGTTTAAAATTACCGCTTTCGTCCGCATGAATCGATGAAGGAAATTTCAAGCGTGGGCAAAAAACCGGCCCAACCCTATCGTGACGTCGGCAAGTCAGTAAAAAGCCTCGAGAAACGTAATACAAACTTATTCTAATAGCATTAGAAAGCAAATAAATTAGAACAGAAGACGGAAATACCAGTATTACAATTTTTTTTCCACAAAGACAAAAAAAGTTAAAAGACGTTTATGGTTTACATTGATCTCTCTTGATTTCCCTATTGACCCTAATATCTCCAACAGAATGTAATATGCGTGGCTCCGGGATGTCTCTTTAGTGAGCCGCTTGTTATATTCTATCACTGGCTCGATAAGGCAATCTGCGTGACCTCAGAAGAAACTTGGCGGCAATTTCTATAATAAGCACTTTCACACAATTACTCGTGTCTCGCCGGACTCCATCAGGCTTCCCAGGAATTCCATCAAAGAAGTGCTAGGAACCTTCCAGTGGAATCCACCTATCTGAAGATTGCAGGGTCCCTGATATTTTGTTTATTAATTGGGGGGGATAGACACTTTATTAATACTTCAAACTGATTTACCACGAGGCTAGAAGCTCCAGCTCCTAGCTTAGATCTCGCCGTCTCCTGCAGCACAGCTTACACTGGAAGGTATGAAGTTCTTCTTCTCTAATATTTTGTGCACTGAATCTCTGATTCAAATATCGTTTAATATCTGTTGCGAATGCAGGGAAATTTTAACGAGCCCCCTTACTCTAAGACACAAAATTTATCGCAAAAGCTTTCCCCTCTCAACAAAAAGGGCTCAATATAAGGGCTCAACAGAAAGGACTCACTCTTACTGGTGTGGCTTGTGGACTGAATATAATTTGTTTCCTGTCCTCTCTGCTCCACGGGGCTCTCTCCAGTTCCTGCGGTTTTCCTCCCGTTCTGACCACATCTGATAGCTGGGATAAGAGCTCAACCATCTTCGATCAACAAACCTTTTTTAACACGCAGCATGGGGTAGTTACACGAACTAAAATTAGTTAGTGAAGCCAGCGGAATGTTGGATTATAATGTTTGATCTAAACCAGTCAGGGAAAGCATTTCGGTGCAAGTTTGAAGATATGGCTGAACATAATGTTGTACGCAAATCCTTTATCTTAAGCTGAGGTGATCACTCCAGGTTGTATGGGGATGGATATGCCACTGCTTAAAGCTAATTTATTACGATGCCTTTCACTAAACATTTTTTGTATAGGGGATCAAAATATTTATCGAAAATATTTATCGTCAAATATAGCTGTCGGTGCTTTAATAGGCTATCCGCAAGCCTGCAGAGAACTACTGCTTTCCGTTCAGCAAATTACCCTAACTTAACATAATGGAATATCTATCACGCCGAGAACAGTATTGAGTTTTCCTGAGTGTGAAGTTTTTCATTAACGCTTCCTTTTTTTCTAAGACTAGAACAATTTTCTTTGATTTTGTCTATCCGAAAGAGTTTCACAGAAATCGCTCGTGATGAAAACGATGCGAAAGCATTCTATTTCTTGTGCCAGACACATGAAAGGACACGAACTGTCAAGAGGATTCGTAAATCTCACGTGTACCTTTAGGCTTTCGATGGTTGATTGTCTTTGAATAGCAAATTCTGTCTGCAATCAAACGATAGATTTACCAAACGTTTACACCATTATCTATGACGGGCGACGACCAAAATAAGAGAAAGATAGCACGTCACACGAAAAAACTCTTAATAGAAAATCTAAATTTGGAAGAAAAAACAGAGATGGTACCTTTAGAGCTCAATAGTCAAATATGACAGAATTTCGTACAAAGAAAGAATTGAGTTCTTCACGAGAAATTTAACCTCAAACCTTCGAATTCGGACTTCGCTCTCTGATGCTCTGAAATAGAACCACAATGAACTTCAGAGTTAATTAGACCATCACACACTACCAGCAACGCCGAAAGCGATTCAACGGTTGTATAAACAGAGTAAGAAAGATAGCGGATTCAAAGCAATAAACTACAAGCTACTAGTCGCAATTTGACAAGATAACAGAATTCAATGACGTGTTGTTTGTCATTTGCCTGCATATATATAGGTATCCGAATGCAGGCAACCGGAAGATATTGTTATCGTTAAAAGAATGTTGTTTTCGAAGGTCCAAAGGATAAAAGAAAGGTAACGTATTGTGGCCTCTGCTGATAAGAAGGAAGTCTTTGACTCACTCAACAGTAAATTTCTCCTTTCTCATCCGGCCAAAAGTTAGTTTAACGTTCGCCAGTGGAAAGAGCGATCGTTGGTATAAATCAACTGAAATCGTTTTTGAAATTTGGGCATCAATATCTTCTTTACCCCAAATTATATTCTTTTATTTGTGAGAAATACTCGCTGATTTTCCTTTCTTCTTTCAACATGAAGCGTTGACGAGAAAGTTAAAGGTTTAATGTGTTCAGAAGTTTTAATGAAAGGAAAAAAAGTCATGATTTTAGGACTAATCATTAAGCCCTTGAGGGCAAAGCTTAAGCCCTCTGTTGTTTGTTGATAACTTTGGTTGTTTGCAAAACCATGCAACTGATCATGAATGGACGCACCTTATAGCTCGCACATGCGCATCACAACTAACCTCTCCCTCTAAAAGACCTAGATAGGCATTAAAGCACATGTTGATCAGCAAAGCCGAATGATGTGAAGAATTCAATTGAGTGCCGACAATTTGGGGCGTCTAAGCACACATGAAACTTGTACATCAATCCTCACGTTAAAATTTGACTATTCATCGTGGCTAGCTGATTGACAGTCGAACTAACATCCAGCTAAGCATAATAGAATGAATAACATTCGTGTTGACACACACGTGCCTTGGATGTGAAAATTAGATTGAATATGTTTTTATCAAAACTGAATCAATCCAATACTACCCGCGGAGAAGATTACAAATTTTTGTGGAAATATTAGTGGTCAAATGTTATGAACTTACAAATTTCAAGCAAATAAACAGTTTGCAGTAATCAGAGATGAATGCTATGGAAAGAACCTTCAATTACCAACAGCACGAAAACAGGATCGATTGAATTGCTTTTTTCCTACGGTAAACGTTATCAAGAATCCGGACAAAAGCTACCGAGGGAATTAGTCAGATTTCTCTCTTTTAAGTAGTACACGATCCAAGACTCCTCCCAAAATAATCTCCATACCTTAAACTGAACAAACAATTTAAAAAATTGTGCCTGAGGAAACTTTAAATTGTCTTATAACTGGATCAGACAATGGGGGCAATTTGGATGAAACCTGCGAATTCCAACATCCTCATCTTCAGTTCTTCGAGGCCTCGTAACCACCAGCCCTTGCCTTTAGAACGCCTAGACTGTTTATTTTCGTATCGTAATTCTAAGCTTTCTAAATGTATGTTTATTATAAATAAGAACAACACATAAGTTTATTTTAATACACGTTGTGCTACACCACGGATAATCCTGTGAAGATGTATGCTTAGCTTCAGAGTCTTTTGACAGCTTGTAGAGTAGGCGGCCAAATTTACTTGGGATCGATCCATTGTTTCTATGTTATTTCTCGACCATGAAGGAATCTCTAAAAGGGAAAAAATCTAGTTACCGATTTAATTTTGACAAAAAAGAGCAATTAAAAAGCATTAATGCGGCATCGGATAGAGGCTCTAATCAGTTCTTTGGAGTGCATCTAGTCAGAGCTTAATCTAAATACTCGAGTGAAAGAGCTTAAGCTTCCCAGCGATCATTTCAACCAGTAAGATCTTGATACGACTATTTTCACCTAAAAAGACCACATTCCTTCTTCAAAAAGGGAAGCTTTAGTATTAAGTAAGCGTATCAGTTACCTCACGATCTACTTAATCTGCTGCTGATTGACTTGCTTGTTCAGTTGAACAAAGATCCCACCAGATTATTTAGAATATTTTTGATACAAAGTTAGGCTCAGAAATGAACTGACTTAACTCCCTTAACACATCAAGGAACCATGAAGGATGACAGTGGACTGAGCACAATATTAGTACCTCACCAAAGCCAAACACGCATTCACTTCATTGGCACATAGGTCAAACTCCGTCCCGGAATAAACGTAACAGAATCATTGGCAATGGATTATCATCCATTGTATGCAATGAATACTTACACTAGGGTTTGTTCAGAAATGGATAAAAAAGTCAAGAAAGACGAAAAAGAAAAGAGATTATATATATGTATCAAGAGCATAGTTTAGATTGGATAGTATTCACTTATCTCTAGGTGCTGGTTTTGTAACCAATAAGTTATCTCTAGCAAGAACAAGAATATGAGAGAAGGTTAAATATGCATTGCATATGCATACCTGCCATTATAAACTATCCCATTTTGACGTAAACGAGCATTTTATCGAATTTAATTAAAATCCTAGTCCAAGACAATAAGTTCAAGTTTTTTAGAGCATAATTTTTTTGTTAAGGAATGCACGCCCAGTTCATCAAGCACGAGTCACTAAAGTGGCAAGACCTCAAATATCGAAATGATTAAAAAATCGTGATCTTTGGAAATGACTCTTCCTAAATTGACGTGAGAACGATAAAGTTTGTTTAACACAATGAAATTAAAGGATTAGAGGTTTTGGAGAAATGCATTCAGGAAAAAGAAAAAATCTTCCATGTGTCAGAAAGGAGAAAGATATTCATATTAGGGAATCTGTTTATGCCTCGGGGTAAAACGAAGGGATGGGAATTTTAAGCACACGTTCAGTTAAAACAATTAAAACTTAAAATTCCTGCTCACCACGTAACTGTCAATTTTTGTTTGAAATTAGTATAGTTTTGAAAGGCATTTGTCAGATTTGTCAATCATTTCTTGACGGATTTGTCTCATATTAAGTGCTTCATGGATTCTATTTTCTGGTCAGGGAAGGCTCAGTCATTTAGCTGTAACACACGAGGGTTATCACGGTTGAGTTGACGTCGCACGTTTATCGAAAGTCGAACTTGCCTATGAACATCTCCAGCAGAATTGCGTCTGAGCCTGTTGTGTTATTTTCGTCTTCTAACAACCCGAAGAGTGTCGACAGCTCAGTGAATTGCATGCAATAATATTTCAATTAAAGACCATAATGGATCCCAAGCAGGTCGCCTCCCAGGCGCCCTGAGAATAATGCTGTGGAGTGACAGCTTGGGACATTACGAGCACAAATTTGGCAACCTTCGTGTGTCTAATTTGAGCTGCTAAGATTGATGCATACCGTGCGTCTTCAATAGATAATAATCAGTGCTATTCATTTCTTTAGAAAAACAATTTTCGCTAATATCCTGCTAATGAAAGATGCACTGCTGTCTGCATTACAGAAGAATTTTGGTTCCCACAACGAACAATGAACCTAACTGTCACATCACATTCGTCATTGTAACATTCGTAAATCAGTTATGTAACAACGCAACAGCTCCCTACCTAAAGGGAGCTGCTAGGATCCAAAACGTCTTCGTTGCGGTTGTCTGGCTTTTCCCCTATTCCCCAATTAGTGTAATGAGAGTATACACTAGAATTTTGTTAAGAATATTTCTAATTGATGAGATAGTAGATAAGATAAGGTCGGTTTGGCGTTAATTGCGGGTCTGGTTCCCACAACGGCTTATGTCCGAAGAAAAATTCTCACGGTAAATGTCTCTTATTAAGGACGTTTGTGCGGTCAAATGTCATCTATTGTGGCCTCATTGCCAGCTTTGAAGCTTTGCCAGTACGGAAAAATCTTGTTATGTTCAAAACTTCCTCTGACGTGAAATAATTCTTTAAACAGATGGCCTGAGTTGTCGGAAGTCATCTTACAGTTTTATACATTCTAAAGACAATACTAACAACAGCACGTGTCCTCTAGTGTATAGATTAAATCAAGTCGTAGAAAAATAAACTACTAGTTTTCAAAGTGACCATCTGGGGAATTCTGCTACTTATATCATCAACAATGATTAACCGTGAAAATTTTGACCACGATGGTCTCTTATGAGTCATTATCTGTTCGAAAAACCGCATGCATCGAAAGACAATATTTTGCTTCGGAAAAATAGGAAAAGTACATTGTAATGATCTTGTTAGCCAAATTTAGAGGCGACATATGACAGCGTTGAGGATATTAGATGTCTCGTCAGTGGGACTCCGAGCCGTGTCTTTTCCAATTGCGTTTTAGTTTTCTGTCTTACCAGTCGATCACTTCAAGTTGATTAATCCGAGGGGTGTGTCATTAAAAAGGTTGTCATCTTGTGTGGTCCACCCCGCAAAGGTAAACATGATCTCAATCGAACAGGCCACATATACCAGGTGGCATCGAACTAAGGAAGATCAGAACGCTGTGCACCAGGATAGGCGTCGATTTCATTCTTCAGCGCGTGCCTCTAAGAGTGAAAGCTGTCACGGTCATTAACTCGATACAATTTGTTTCATAGGCCTAAGATATACGTTCATATCTCCAACGCATCATGAGAGCGGAGCAGATTCTTCCTCAAATGAGCCTGTTGGTTCTTCTTTTGATGTTCGACAACGAAGGACATTCAAGATTGGCAGAAGGCAAAACTCTCCAGAAGGTGAGTAGCTTTACATGCTTTTGGAATCAAGATAGGCTGCAATTGGTGTTATTACCAGTGAAATGTCCTAAAAGCAAACAAATCTTAAGAAATCCGCCGAAATGGTTGAACGATGCCATCGCAACGTGGCAACGGACTACCGCGCAACAACTCTGCACGCAAACACCGATCAGCAGGGGCAGTAAATTTCTTTTGTAAGTCAGCCAATTTAAAAACCTTTGAAGTGGCTTTAACTTGATTGAAATAGTTTATCTATAGCGAAGGACCGACTCTAGAATTACCTGGCATTTTAAAGGATAATCATGCTGAATCTCTCTTATTTGTCACGTGTATCATGAAGAGGCTACGCGGCTTAAAATGACGGAAACATTCCATCAGCTGAAGCTTTTCAAGTGTAAGGAATGCCTTCTCAATCTGGCACTCTACTTGCACCTTTATTTTTCAAAAACAATGAAAAAATTTCATACACCCCTTTTTCTCTTTCATATTTCCCTAAAAACAAAAAAACTTACCATGTTTTAATCAGCTTTTGAGGTGAATTGTACAGCTTATCCGTCGAGAACTTTCTTGCAAGATGAAGACTTTTTTGATCTGCAAAATGAAATCAACTTCTAGTTTATTCTGTAATCAAACTAATGGACCGTGATCTTTGGAGATGAAACAAATTGTGAATTTAAGGGAGAGATTTAGGGCCTTTTATTTTTCGGTCTGAGACGGTAAAGAAAAGAGATGAAATCTGCTGGTACGATCATGGAAAGCTTTCCATTTGTGCGCCTAAGATTGTGCTTGAAACAAAGTGGACAGTGTGACGTAGAACAAGAAACAATGCAATTGTAATGTTTATCAAGAGGCTTTGCGAAATCCACATGTACAGTGGCAAAATGCTCCCATTGTGTCAAAATCGCCAAGTTACATAAATAACAGATTTTTAAAGCAATGATCGCAATTCGGTTCGGATCTCACCACATCAGAACAGATGGCTCTAAAACTGGCATTTTACTTCGAGGTAGGGAGTTTTCTAGCAGCACATGGGGGACAAAACGAGCATTTTAGGGCTTTAATGGAAACCACATGTGTGGGGAGCATTTTGAGATTACGAATTGCTTTATCAGAACCGCAAATCTTCCAGGCGTGATGTCTTGTTTGAATTAAGACAAGCGATGCTATTTTCTCTTTACCCTATAAATAAGCATCGACTGATGGTTTCAGCTGAGGCCTTCAAATGTTAAAATAACTCTTTCGAGAGAGTAAGGATTGAGGAATTGTTTATAATGTGAAGAGGCCGTTCGTCATTCGCTCCTCCTAACAAAGATAACAAGATGTCTTGCCACGCCACATCAGGAGAACTCACGTATCGGATGGCCTTTAAACCACGCACGTACCTCGGTCATCGAGCGCTCCATTTCGTGCGCCCTTCCCACGTATCACATGATTCACTATTAGTTCCTAATGAATGATGGTTTTGCCTTCGAATCGGACTAATCTGTTGGTATTTCGCAACAATAACTCTGTGCCTTTTTATCTTCTTCAACGTCTTTTGTAAAATATCACAGTTCTCCCCTTTTAAACTGGTAAAATGAATTGAATCATCAAGGTTATCTATGGACACACAGGTTGCCATTCACTGTCTCTTAAATTGCGTGGTCCGTGCATGACCCTTTTTACCTGGCTCATCAATTACAATCCACATTTTTTGTAGTGAAGATAAACTTATGTCTAAAATAGTGACGAAGAGGTTTAATGAAAAGCCAGAACACCTTGGAAGGTCACAAGAGGCCTTAACGGATTTAGCTATACATAATTTGTGTATGTTGAAGGTGCAGCCAAGAATTTTAAAGCTTGTCTTTTGTAATCCATGTCAGAATTCAGTCGGGCCCTCACTAGCCTTGTTCCCTTTTAATCCACATACATTGCTTAAGTGTTTCTCTACTTTTGCAAACTGATATTTGAGGATTACTCAAAATTAGCGTTAAATTTCGAGCAATCACAAATAACTAAAAGGAAAAAAAAAATGGTAAGAACACGAAAAACAGAGTCCTCGGGAAGTTAGGCAATCAGCCAGAACTTGTGACAGTGAGAAACAGAGAAAATTATTTGAAACGCATAAAACTTTTTCCATTCTCATTTTTGATGAGGATTTTCCATTTATTTCTTAATTGAGGCAACGTTAAGGCCGCAGTATTCTGCGCCTACAAGGACAATGCATTTCCTCCGTACAACAATAAACACCATGCTAGGCAGGGAATTTGTGAATATGTTGTCTCGGTGGCTAAATTTAGATTTCTCTTCTCGACCTAAAACAGTGAGAATAAAAACAAAAAAAGATAAAATGAATTAAGGTGCACAAGTTTGTAACGTTCGCTTTATCCACAATGTTTCAAAATATTTCATTGCATGTAAAAATGTTTTTCTTCCGTTTTTATCCTTTTTGGAAGAAAAAACGCCATAGGGCAGAAATCAATATCAAATTCTTTGCTGGGAAGTGCATACTTACCCATATTTTCCCAGCACGACTCAAAGCCTGTTCGCGGTCATCCAAAACTCTAGTTAAATTTGTGAGAACATCCCTGAATAGTGGTGACAGTTAAATTTAGAAGGATGTTTACGCTTCACAACATTAAACTAGTCCTTTAAGCGGCCAAGGTCACTTTTGTACCTGAGTCAAATGACAAACACGAAATCAAATAATTTCCGTGAATCATTGAGTATTTAGTCTCTGCGATGAGATAGTTCGGAAACAAAACGGGTTTCTTGTCGCCAAGCTGAGCTCAAAGTAAGTGCAAAAGGTTATAATTTTGTGCTGGATGGCTGACAGCGACATCGAAAGGATTCCTGCTGAGAAAATGAATGAATAAAGATAAGCGTTAGAAATTTTTAAATCGTAATCAGCGGGTTCCAATTCAAAAGACAAAGATGGGGATATTTGTGGTCATAACTCATTCAGACCTAGCATGGAGACGATGACACCTTTTCATTCAAAAGTTTAGAGTTCCTAATTCCAAGTTTGTTCATTTATCAATGCTTAGTGCGCCCATGGTGTTAATTCATCAATTTGTTCTCAATTTGGAAACTTTGATTCAATTTGCTATTGTTGTGAGTGACCTTTCTTCACTCTCCTACGGCCATCTCGAAGGATCTGTTACTTGAAAATACTTCTACATTAAAAACTTATTTTAAAACTACAACTTTCAGAAGTGAAATGGTAGTGTTGCAGAAGGCTGGTGAGTTCTGTCAGCCTTTCGCGAAGATTTAAACCAAATACTTTTCTTTGATTAATAGTATTTGGCGAGACACTTCCCCCCAAGCAAGATTGATCGCCAGAGAAGTTGGTCATTTAATCAACATCTGAAAAAGTGTCCCACATTTATCATTAGCTTATTGCTAAGACCTGGTTGCTCCCCACATAGAATATTGGCGACCATTTAAACCAAATTATGTCATGTTTTCTCGCTCATTATCGCTATTACGGAAATTAGATCAGAAACGCGATACATTCGTCAATGGCTGTATCTGTGGATTACTGCTTTCGGTCGGATAACATTTTTGGGGCGGACGTATTTATCCGCGTTGTCTCTCACGTTACCATTTAAGAATTTTGAGCGTGCAGTTGCAAGTTTTTCTCCCCAGAACCATGAAAGAGGAATTTTGTTGTAGAGCCATGATTGCCCTGGTCAACTTCATCTCCCAGACTTTGCGTTGCAATGCGTGCGTGAGGTTTAACACTTGCACCATGAAACATGTGCATGTAATTTGCCTGTAAGACAGGAAGTCATCCTTGTACAAACACTTTCGAGTATTTCCTGTTTTTTGCTTTCGTGTCTCGAATCACCTGAAGATACGACAAACTGCAAAGTGACAGTTCATTTGTATTTTTTGCAGACAATAGGGGATCCCTTCCGCTGAAGGAAAGGAAGTTCTTAAGTTAATAATTTATCACGTAATTCTTGCCTATGTACTGTGATGTTATATTTTAAATCAGCCGTACCATTCAGAAGGATAGGATCAATTCATTATTATTTCCGTGTAAAACTCCACTTCTTTTCATTAGCTTCTGATAAGGCATCAGAAGTTTTACTCTGACATTAAGTCGCTTACGAAAACACAAAACATAATGGCTGGGACACAACCCCTATCGCCAAAGTCTATTACGGAAACCACGCCGCCAACATTTTTAGATAATTGGGTTTGTTATTATCAGCGAAGTTCAAACAAACACAAGTCGTTGATTATCACAGACTTCCCCACATCCGTTTAATTTCATTTGGCTATCCTAGTGTAAGGGCAAATATAATAACCATGCGAAGTAACACGCATTTTAAAACAATTTAGGATATTAGAGCCATTGAACTAACACTTTCGTTTAGTTCAACTGTCAACGCTTTTTAAGGGTCAATTCTAGAAGAAAGACACCTCCCAATAACAGCAGACATATGAAGTCGTCTTTGCCCTCAGAATACTTCACTAATCTTCTCTTTGTAGATGTTCTTCAGAAAAACAGTCGGTTGCATCTTCTTACACTGCTATTTCCTAAGATAATAGGATTTCTAGTCGTATATGCTCCAGAAAGCTATCTTCCTCATATCGGATAACTCACCAAGGAGGCACCATTATAAAGTCCATTATTTTACAATATCCCATTGCTTTTCTACCAAACAAAAGGCGAAGACAAACTCTGCAAAGAAAAACAAACAAACTAACAAAACTCCCAGACACGTGCACTTTGAGAAGTTTCTTGAAAGACAAGCACGTTACGTAACGTGATTCGTTTGGTATCTTGAAAAGCGTAGTTAGTGTGAAACCTGTGTGAACGGAAACCACAGTGACAGAATAGTTTTAGATGCTTGTAGTACTTATAATTTGGCTGGGAATTCAGGCTTTACACTGAATAAACAATGTAGACCAGTACGTATTGGTTTCATGAGGTCAGACCTTAACTGAGATTTCCAAATTTAAATAAAGAAAATTTGGTGAAATGGGCAATAATGCCTACGTAGATGAATGAGGTTCTCGACCACGGCTTGGATTTTGACGCACAACAATTGAGTTTCTCACTGGCCGCGGTAGGACAACAAACATGGAGCTTGAAATGACACTAAGTCATTTAAAAATATGCTGTAAAAAACGATTTTCATATATGTTTTGAAAGCCTTAGATTTCACGATAGCAATCACGTAGGGTTCAAGGATAAAGTGAAAACGATAAGGCTATCCTTTTTGAAGCTTTCTCACGATAAAGCAGAGCCTTTAACTTTTAATAATGTGGCTCCATCAACTGACTTGATAATGTAAATTGGCCACCGTAAAGAGTTCTTAAAAACTCTCGTTTCGAGCGTTAGCCCTTCGTTGGAGCGAATACTCCCAGGCCCCCGACGCAGCACCACAGTTTATTTAGAAACTTACTCCTTTCATAACTCTTGGTTAACATGGGTTTTTCTCGATAACTGAAGTACATATCAAAGATCTCCTCTTCAAATGACTAACATTGAGAAGATTTTTATTTGCGATGTTTCCGAGTTGAGTCATTTTAGTGCCAGAGAGAACTTGATCGGTCTTTAACTGTCGAATAACACCTTTCATTAACCGCAAGCAAACGAAGTTTGCTGAAAAATGGGGAAAAAAATACGTATTGCAAATGACAAACTGTAGCGAAAAATAATTCAAAATTTTCAAGAAGGACAGCTGTTACCTTTTCGATCGAATTCTGTTTTTATCATTTTAAACGTTGTTGTATAATCACCGATATAAATGTATCATTTTCCATGATTTAGTGTGTAGACAGTAGCTACTTAATGAGATGTCAGTCAAAGACGATTATAAAAATGTAGACTTTACTGAAAGGTGTTCAAAGCGTAAACCGGCGTCGAAGATAAATCCTTCCTCACTGATCAGTGCATGTTTTGCTTTATTTTTCAGTTTGCTCATGACAAAAAAGGTAAGTTCAATAGTTCACATCAAACGGCATACGTGTAAAATCTCATATATCATGTTGTTATTTTTCTTTATGAAAATTATTTTGCAGTAATGTCCATTAGCCGGCTTTTAATTGAGGTCACTACACTTACACGGAAAACGAAACAGGATAAAAGTAGTCAAAGACAGTCTTTGTCGGATTTTTTTAAGTTAGTGTGTCTGTGTGCGAACAGTAAACTTCGAAAACAACTGGATCATCAACCACGAGAACTTGAAAAGCGTCCGGATAGAACTACGCAAGCATGATGCCCAAGGCAGTCCTAAAAAAAAATAATAATAAAAATAAAAAAACAAAAACAAAAATAAACAATAATTCCTGAAAATTGAATTTCTGCTTACGGACCCCATCGCTCTTGGCTTTACTTCACATTGCGATAATGCGGATTCATTAGATTTCTTAAGAAGATTAAGAGATGACTAATTTGGTTTCCTGATTCGAACAAGATCAATTGCATGTGCTACGCAAAGTAAGTTAAGCTTAATGATCAGCTGTGATTTTAAAGATTTCACCTAAAGTTTTCGCAAAAAAAAAAGCCCTTACAACGCCAAACATCATGCATTCAATCAGCGAATCTTGCATCCAACGAAACTTCTTCTTGAGGTGCTGATTTTGAAGTAAAGAGTTTCTTATTTCTTCACAATTGTGAACATTAATACTCATGTGACCTTTCCCAATTCCTGGCCTAACCTGGGATCATTTTAGATGCTACAAAGCCATATCATTATAGGTATTTTTAATTTATTTCAACTATGTTAGCAAAAGTCCTCTCTCTACTCGCAATTCATGTGCCCCGGCACAATCGGCCCCGTCTCATTTGTAGTGACCTCTTCCCATTCCGCATAAAAATCCCACGATTTGACCCCAGATCAATTGTGGTCTACCTTATATCAGCATATGTCTGTCAATTTATCTCAACCCTTAAGAGCTGATGAGTAATTTGGGCTGATATTGTTAAGCAAACAACACGGATTCATCCAAGGTCCAAGAATTGTGGACATTTTTTCACTCCGGTCAAATTCTTCCATGTCCGGTTAAATGTTTGTTTTACGACGGTCTCAGAAAAGTTCAAATGAACATCGCAGTTTGTCAACTCACTGCAAAAAATGACTAGCTAGTTCTGTCCAATAGAAATTTATTCGATTTATAAATCTTTCAGTGGAATTTTGTCCAGTTCCTTTTGTTCTTGGCGGTGGCGGGGAATGAGAGAAATGGAAGGTACAAAAATATAAGAACTAACGATTCAAATAAGAAAGAATCGTTTTTCAATCAAAGAAAAAACAAATTGCTTTCATTTTATTGCCTCGCAAAAAGGTACGTTTAAAGTGAAGAAGACTCGTAACATCACGCACTTTCTCGGTACGATAGAAAAATCAGAAGGGACAAGAAATCCGATAACAGGCGATAAAATTGGAAAACTCCATTTGAAGTCCTTTTTAAGTGCCTTAACTGTGTAATAACCTCTTTTTAAAGGAAAAATGTGACTCTTTGCCCTCTATCGGCAGAGAAGTTGATTATCAATTGATTCATTTCTAGGATCTCCCCCGACATTTATCAAGTCCCTCAAGAGCAAAACGATCCGAGAAGGCAAAGGTCTGTCCCTTACTTGTAGTGTAACAGGGAAACCCAAGCCTCGTATAAAATGGAAGAAAGATGGCCGGACCATTCTAACCGATGATAGAATTACGATTCGAAACATGCATAAACTGAGGATCAAAAATGCGGGTCCTCAGGATAGTGGTATCTATCATTGTTTCGCCAAGAACCGTCATGGACAGTCTAACAGTGAAAAAGCAAAGGTGACAGTCCTAAGGTGTGTTGATAATGTAAAAAAAGCCCAGCAATTTCAATTTTGCATTTGATTCTTTGTCTTTTGGCATGCCCCTTGACATGCATAAAAGCTATCAATTTGGCACACGACTCGGTGTGCAGTTTAACATGCAATTTGGTATGGCCTTTGACACGCATTAAGTCCTGAAAAATTTGATCTAATCACTCACTTGGGTTGGTTTTTTATTCATCAATAACGATCCAAAGTAAAAAACAAGCATTGGTATTAATCGGTAAGGAAGAAATGGTATGAACGGTCGAGAGGTCCCTGGAGGGTTAGGCATTCTTCCACGCAGGGGGAGGGGGTGAGCGTTGAAGGATTTTCATCCTTAAAAATAATGTTAAATCAAATTCAAAATTGAGTAAGATCTGTTCCGACAGAAGTCTGTTTGAATAACAGCACCCTTACATATTACTTGGTCAAGAACTCAATCTCGGACCATGCGTACATCATTAGCACTTCTGTTAAGAACGTCCCTTAAAATGCAAAGTATGCTGCGATTAAAAAGAGGGAAAAACATCCAGTCTGTGTGCTTTGATCTGCGAGAACTGACCAAACATCTTTTTTTTTTTTTTTGTAAGTGATGGGACATGCAAGCCGTACAACGGATCCATTTGCTCAAGATACATCTCCAAGGATACCAAAGTGTTTGTTCAACAACTCAGACCACAGCGTGAATCGGAAAAGAAAATTATTCATGCAGCTTCAGTCCTAACAGGCTACATGAGTACTCAATGCAAAGATTCGCTTCTGAGAGCCCTCTGTTACAACCTCTTTGCACCGTGCCAAGGCGGAAAGCATAGGAGATCTCCGAGACGCCTTTGCAAGGACGATTGTGAAGTTATTCAAGGCAGCGCCTGTTCAAAAGAAATAAAGTTGCTTAACGAAAGGCTTGGCGGAAATGCCGATGAAATTATTCCAAACTGTTCCTCGTTGCCGTTTCAGAGCACAGTTGAAGCAAAGAATTGTTTACCGATACGTAAGTGTTCAATAATGCTAAGTGAGTAATTCACAACTCTTTTCAATCTTATAAGTCGATAATTTTTAGTTACAGGGCCGTTTTGATAATAGTTCTTTTTAATAGAATTGATAGGTTATCCTGTATAAATATTCGCCTCATTATTATTATTATTATTATTATTATTATTATCATTATCATAATGTGCTATTGTGTTGAAGAAAGAGTGGGGGTGTACTTAACAAGAAGCATGCTGTTGAGGTTAACGGTTCTTTGAGGTTTGTTATGTAACATTTTAACTTCTGTGTTTTATTTTTATTGTCAAGGAAACAAAATGCAAACGTGTGAGACGTCCAAAGGTGAGACAAAAGAAAAATCGAATCATTATAACTACTTTTTTGTAAGAAAAAATATATACACGATATGTTGATTGCTGAAGTGATGGGTGAAGAAGAGAGAGTTACAAACATTTTAGCATCAACAAAGAGGCATATTTCTGTGAGCGAAATCAAAGTGACGATGTCCATTTTTCGTACGGTTTCCGAATCGTTTTCGAAATTTTCACGAGGAATCCTAAACGTGAACAAAGGTTACTAATAATGATGTAAAATTTGAAAGGAAAAAAAAAACTTTAAAATATTTCTTTATCATGCAGATCCATTTCAAGCAAACATCAAGCCATTAAAAAGGACCTTTTCGATATGCAGTAAAAGATTTAGCCGGATCGATAAAATTTACAACAAAGAGGTACTCAGTCTCGTGAAAAACGTGAAGGCAGAGCTGCACAATGGTAACATGGCGCTAGAATCACAGTCTATGGAGTTATCGACTTATTGTCTTTCTGCCTCTCTCCCTTTGAGCAAACTGGTTCGTGGTTGGACAGCTTACTTTAGGACGCCACTCCTCCCCAACCTCCCACGACCATACAACTTGACGGTTCTTGGATTGGAAATTTCGATGGTCAATTCAAGTGTTGGCTCCATATGGGTTCCTCTCGGCTACGCAGCAATATACACAGTACACAGGAAGATCACCTTGCGAAACGTGACCTTCTTTTATCGACACCAGTCAGGACAAGGATCCTTCATTGCTAAAGGGAAGTACAAAATTTGTGATACTGTTTTTGATATGACTGTCGAATCACTTCCAGATGGTAATGTCAAGCTCAGCGGTAATTCAGAAACACCCATTGATGTAAGCACCATCGAAAATGCCTTCGTGTCCGCAAGTCCGTCTTCGATGTTGGTCAAAGCGATCGAAAAAGTCAACTTATTTGTGCTTCGTTTGATGAGACCTTCCATGGAAGCATACATCAATAAAGATTTGATTGTGAAATTCTCTGGAAAGTCATACTTATACATGGACACTAGCACCAAGGCAGTTCCTATCACTCTGGAAATTTTTGGCGGGAAGTGGGGAAGAGAAGACGTACTTTTGGCTGGAATTACCAGCAGTCGGATCACAATGAACCAAGCATTGCATTTGTTCACAAGCTTATCACTTCCATATTTGGACATGCATGCTTCCAACGAATCAAGAGTAAGTGTTACACGAAATCTTAAAGGTTATCGAGTTTTTAAACTTTTAAAAAATTCACGTGCTGACATTTTTCTGGAATTTTTCAGGTTGGAATAGTACTCTCTGCGCAGGCTCTGGACCTTAGTAAAAGTCCATATGAAATATTTAAGGAAGCACCGCTGGCACATGCATTTGCAGACACTGTACCTGACGGTTTAAGCCTGGTAACCAGTGGAGCAATTCCCGTTCAAACACACAAGGACAACCAAGTGTGTCAGCTTTTCCAGGTTGAGCAATTATTTGTAAATAAAATTTTCAAAAAAGGATCCATTCGTTATTAAAGGGAAGGGTAGAACAAAATAGGGCGTAATAAAAGATAAATTGTATATCATACCGCATTTCTTTGGGCTGAAAAGGATGGAATTTTTACTGTGTGAACGTTGCACCACAAGAAGTATCAACAGCAGCTAATCCAAGCTAAAGAAAGATACAGCAAGGGACCAATGAAAAGTTAAAACAAGTAAATCACTCGAAAAGCGGGAAAGTCCAATTTATTAAGTCGTGATCGGCTTTCGTTTTGCATCTGATTGGTTGAGAGAGTAGGGCGAATTTTCTGGACTATTACAGGGCAAATCAAAGCTAAAGCAATGTAATCACAAACGACACACAATTGCAAAATTTATCTTTTCATTTCACTAATTTAGACTATTTTTGGCCGTGGAAGTGAGCTTACACTGAAGGCATCGACAAACTGGGCTTCCATCAGCCTCGACTGGCATTTCATCAATCTTGCTGCAGGAGCATTGTCACCGTTTGACCGAGTGGAGATGAAAATGAAGGTACTCATTCCCAAGAGTGCAAGAATTCTACTGTCGTTTATCATGATTAAAAATTCTGCCTCACATTACACGTAGAAAAAGAGGATCTGCAGCGGTGTTCCCTTCATTAATAGTCTCTAGTTTTTCGGCAAGGTTTTGTTTTGACGTCGCCCAAAATTACGTCTTTTATCAGCTCCTGTGATGAAAAGCCGTTTTAAACAAATGTACAGAAAGAGAAGTGTTTTTTCTTCAAACAGAAAGAACCTCAAGAACAGAAATATTTTCATAATTTTTTTGTCTTCCTTTTCATTTTAAACCAATAGATCAATGACACCAGGTTACTAAAGATAAAGCCTTCGGGACAGATAAACATCCCTCTTAGTGGAATTCTTTACAAGAAAGGTCAGCGTTTAGACAGCTGGGATTTAAGTGGTCAGCTAACATACAGAGGACTAAATGCAAACCTTGAAGCAAACTTTAAAACCCGATCTGCTTGGAGAAAAGCCTTTGGAATGGAGTACTTGACCATGAAGAACCTACAGTTAGGGTAAGAACGGAAACAACAGCGAGATAACGGACTTGCTCATGTCATGAGATTTCAAAGTAAAGGTGTTGTAGAAAAAAATGGACTTGATGATCAAGTAAAACAAAAAGGAAAGTGATTCGTTTACATCGAAGCCAGTAACCCATCGGGGAAGAAAGACAAAAAAAATTGAAAATGAGGAGTAAGGATGATTAAGAATGGGAATGATTAAATTGGATTGGAAAGAGCAAAATTTGGAGGAGGCCTGATGAACACGCAGCGGAGGACAGTCCGTAGGGTAACTAAAACAGAATTGTTCCTGCCGTCTTAATTAAAGAACGCCTCATCACCATGCTTAGTTAATATCAGATAGACAATATATGCGAGAGAGAGTGAGATTATTGAACGAGGAAAGGGTGGGTTCAATAGAGAGATAAATCACTGACACTATATCTTTTCATTTCAGATTATCGTTACCGATTGGCCAGTCACAAAAAAGCAGCGCTACTGGCCAAGCTGAACTTCAGCTGGGTTCTATGTGCAACGCAGCGCGCAATCGTAAGAACGAATCTATCAAGGTATGTAGAACACAGATGAATGGAAAAAAGATAAATTAAACGAGGTGTAACTTTCAAATGTTTCGATCGTCCATGATACATCGTTTTGCATAAATTTTATTTCAGAAAAGTTGCGTCACTGGTCATTTGTCCTTGGGATTGTCTAATAAATCTGCTGATCGTTTCTTTTACGGCTCGCTGTCTCCTGTCAGTCTTCAAAAACTGCTTGAAGTGTGTAATATCAATCACAAGCTGCCTGTCGCCCTGGCAACGATAGGATTTCCTGAAGGTCTAAAGGTACGAAAAAAGACTCCTTTACTTTCTCCAGTCCTCTATGCATGTTGGCCGCTTTGGGCCCAGGCCATTTGGAGTGTTGCAGTAGTACTTTTCCTGGACTGGAAGCTGGTTCATTGGAGGTTACCTCCAATGTTTTACAAACTTTTCCTGTCCACTTGCAGGTAACCATTGAAACCCCTGAATGGGAGAAGCACTTGGAGATTAGTCTCTCAAAAACCCAGCGCGCTGACCCGGCGAGAGATTGCGCACGGATGTTTCGATTCGAAGACCAGCGCACAGATTGTGCAGTACCTCTCGTGCATCTAAAATTGTTCTGCAACCTCTAATTTGGGATTTTTTTTCTCTTTTCCAGATCTCTGCCGCAAAAGGAGCGCACAACCTTAGCGTTCTTGGGGGACCAACCATAAAACCAGGTTTCATTCTGTCAGGCAAGATGAGTTTATTCGGAATTGAGACCACAGGAGCAGTTTCGCTTTTACCTGAAGAGGTATTCAAGTCCGCATAACACTTAAGCTTTTCAGACATCTACGAGTTTGCGTGAAAACTTGCTAGCCTGTTCTTGCAGGCGCGTCTGCAATGTAGGGGCTTATAGTGGCTGAGTACCACGGTTTGTTCCGTTCGTTTAAGGGCTATTTTTGTGAAAACTTATTTGACTGAACAAGGGGCCTACTGGATTATTTTGTTTTGAAGCGCCATTTGATCAAAAAATAGCTTTATTTCTAAAATCATTTCTTTGTTTTCCATTCCTCCAGTTTGTAATTGATGCCAAAATTAAATCAGATGAAGATCTCGCCACTATGGACGACATCACACTATCATCTTCCTCGACTGCGGGTTCCAATCTTAATTCTAAGCTTCATCTGACAGCTCGAATGGATTCAGTTCCATCCGTAAAGGTAAATAAAAACAGTGATGCATCTGTACGAGACTACGAGTGTAACATCTCGGCGCAACAGCAAGCGTTTCCAAAACGTACTTAAAATAAAAGCCGGGAGACAACCTGAGGCTTCAATGACATGTCGACTATGCATAATACCTGCTTCTCTTACCAGCTGAAAAGGAAATAAGGAAATTGCCTAAAGAGATCAATTTAAAAAAAATTGTGATGTCAATCCGCGGAAACACTCCCTGAGAAGCACCGCTGAACAAAAAACATAGCCTCGCTAAGCAGGTTTAAGCATTCCTCGTTTCCAGACGACCCTCAATTCTTAGAGCGCAATGCACGGGTTTTGCGGGAATGTTGCGTCCAGTAAATTGCTTAGCGACGCTTATTTTTTCCCCCTCCTTAGGCACACCTTGACGGCTTTCCTCGGCTGTTTGGTATATTTAAGGACGTACAGATGCTTGCTACCCGTGATTCTTTGCAAATTCATCTGGCCAGTGACGTCAACAAGTCCTACAAAATCGATGTCCACTTGATAACTAACTACAGCGCGAATCGTAACGACACCCAATTTAATGCCATGGTTGTCTTCGACAATGGTTTGTCCAAGGTAAGAGGATGTTTAAAGAGGAATAATAATTAGGTGTTACAACAACTTTAACATTTTGCAGCGTTATCTGAAAAATGTCCTCTACCGCTTTCTGTCATTTTTCTCTCAAGATTGTGAATTTTCTAGCTCTATGCCACTACTCGGATCAATGTCATTATCTGAGAAACTGCGCACCTACCAATCTCCTAACCCAACAACAGTCAACTGATGGTTTCATGTTAGGTCAGGAGACGGGTGGGTGCGCAGCTGGTCAGACACTGACATTCATCCAAATAATCTTCCAAATTCCGATGGTAACTTCTCACTGAGACATGCGCAGATCTACCAGCCAACTTCCCTCCTTTTGCCTGTATCGCATGAAGACTCTAGAATTCCCTTTAAAAGTATCGATATAGCTGATCGATAGTATCGATAGCTGCAAGGATCTCTTAATTTCATCTCTCCACCGCAGTGCAAATATATGAATTGTCATATATCTAAAATCATCATTCAATTGGATGTTTATTTGGACCCAATTCATTGACCAGCTCCCAGTTGGCTTGTTAGCTCAATTGGTAGAGCGCTGCACCGGTATCGCAGAGGTCATGGGTTCAAATCCCGTACGGGCCTGAATTTTTGTCAGGTCCTATTTACAACTACTCGTTTCAGTAGTGTTCTTAGCTGCGAGGATCTCTTAATTTCATCTCTCTACCGCAGTGCAAATATATGAATTTTCATATATCTAAAATCATCAAGTATCGATATCTTTAAAAAATTATGATTGATGTGGTTTATTTTCTCCTCAGTTGACACGTCTAGCCTCAGATTACGTGGTATCAATGCTTGAATCAGAGATGTCGCGACTAAAATCAGCCAAAAGTGAAGTACAACGCCTTAGAAGAGAATGTAACAAAACAATCAAACGAGAATGCTTCTGGTGTTTGAACCATGGAGTCTGTGCAAGTTCCTTCTCAGATCCACAAAATACCACGCAGAAGAAACGAGGCACGCCACGAATCGGTTCACCGCTTGACATTTGTCACCAGGTTGTAATGAAACGTTGCCTAGTCAACTCTGGGTACCACAATGTTTGCAGATTCGTTAGTGCAAACTTGAGCAAGACATGCGCAATTCACCGCAGTGCGGCAAGGTCTCAAAAAGACCTGGAGAAGGGACTGCGCTGGGTCAAGGAAGCCGACCAACTTATGTACAGCGAACTGTTACAGCTCCACTCTATTTCGTTCAAAACGAATGTCACATCAACCAATCTGGAGAAGATTTACTTGGAAACTGCCTTAGAACTAACAATATTTGGACAAAAACAAAGACTCGAAGGTCGACGCATGGACTTCAACGAATTCATGAAATTTTCGTCGGAGATTGCCAAGTACGCAGTGGACTGGTACCAAAAGACGCAGCCGCAGTCGAAGCCAAAATTACGTCATCCAGATAACAGGCCAAGGTCTCCGACGTGGTAAGCGAAGATACCACACAAATCTTTTCCTCTTCTGTTATACTTTTAAAGCGAACAGCATTAAAGAAGGAAATTTAAGTTTGTAACAAGGGAAGATATAGCCAAGGGAACTAATGTTCCACAACGGAAGAGATTTTACACTTTTATTGTCAAATATTACGAAGATTTGTTACAGTTGTAAATCCAATTGTTAAGTTCAATTGTTTAAACAATGAGCGGAGGTAATGTCACTTTGAATTATGGAGAGCGGTAGGTTCGCTAGATCTCTTTTGAAAAGCCTCGTTTGAGAATTTCGTTATTCCTGATTAGTCGTGTGATAGCGTCACGCAATCATGTCACGCAAGGAATGAGTTCCCAAATGCACAGCTGTAGAAGCAGCGATTTGGACACTGCTGTTGCAGGGACCGCGCAGAGGTCAAAACAAAAAATAATTTAACAAAAATAAGGGGACCAAAAATAGCCCCCCACTCAAAATCTTGCAGCGCGGTCCCTGTGTTGTAATTATTTCGCTATCTTTTAACACTTTGTTTATCCTCTGCTCTTAAGAGACACGTTTCGCAAAGACCTAAATATTTTTATAAAAAAACATTAACTGTAGTTGAGACTTTTTCTGGCAACAAAATTTGTGCTTGTAATACAATCAAACGCTGAGCTATCAAGCCTGGACAATATCAGGGGAAACACCAACTTGTGCCGAGCGCGGGAAAACATCAGCTCCGTGCAAAGCATGGGAAAACGCCAGCTTGTATAAAGCAGAGGAAGACAAAAATCTTTGTGTAAAGCGCGGGAAGCTTGCATCAGTGCAACGCACAATTTGGTGAAGGCGTAAAGCCATACGAAAAAGCGCATTTGCTTCAAAGCCGTTGTTACGCTTTGCATTTGAGGCGATTTGTATGACTTTAGGAAGCGCCATAGTTTCAATACTCATGTACACTTCTATAACTATCAAAGGAAACAGTTTTGTTTGAACAGTTTGCAGCCAGTGTTTTGATGATTACAAATGAGTCCGCTTTAAAGTAAAATCACATGTACACAGTATTTGATATTTAATTATAACCATGGAATTTCCGGAGGGAAGATTTTATGTACGTAGCAACTACGAAATGTGGAAGAACACGTTTTGTTGAAACAATAAAGTTAAATTGAAAATATAGTAGTAGCAACTTGACTAATGAATACATATCGCGCATCTAACCAAAACATTATAAATGTCAAGTGTTTTGATACTATTGTTCTTTCCGTTTAAGTTATGACACTTAACAGTCTTCTCGTTTGTTTGCTCTTAACGCGACATCTCCCAGATGTTTCCGCCTTCCCGTCACTTCTTTCGCTAAGTGATCAGCTCCATCGGAACTCAAAGTACCAAACGCGAATGACCTAATAAGGACTTACTTCAGTTTCGCGTCTGATTGATTGAGAGGCAGTCAAATAGCGAAATAACGCAAAACAAGGCGATCCCGAATTATTTTCGACGCTTGATTGAAAATTGGTCTTGATTCAGCTTCAATACAGCATGATAGACATGAAAAACAAAAAAAACAAAAAACCGAAATATCTCCAAAATAAAAGGAATTATTATATTTTTCTGAATCTTTTCACTTAACTGTACCAATGTAAAGCCAAATTTTAAACAAATACTACTGCAACCCAATAAATACTGAATGAATATTAACAACACGACATGTAAACTTATGCAATTAATGCGGTTGTCCGGGATGCAGGCATGGGAAGCGGGCGGGTAATCACGACGTCCATTTAAAACGTTCACTACTCTCACATAGAGCTTAAGAAAACTAAAAGTAAAAACAAACAGACTCTCTTGAGGACGGGGAAACGCAATTACCCGAGTCGGGATTTGTTGTATACTTGGTTCAACCAGTATTCATGACACCAAAGTGGTATACGGGGGAAGAGTGTTGTGTATCACGTGGTACAAATAATCCAATCATATGACGTAATATCTAAACGCCCTTTTGGATGCCAATCCGGCCATATGATTGGTTCATTTGCACCCGTGCCGCGAGTTTTGTCTACATCAATCACAGGGCGTAACACAGCAAAATCTATTCATTCTGCGTTATTTCCGACAGAGTCAAATGAAAAAGTAATAACTGTGGCATCAGCCATATAGCACGTTACAGGCTTAAAGGGCCTTAGACGAGCTATAATTGAAGAATGCTTGATAACAAATTGTCACTGCAATAGTCAAGTACAACTATAAGAAAATAAAACAGGTGACTAACCAACATTTCACAGCACCAAAACCAGTGGAAGGAATGGATGCCTGAGATACTTCAGGGACTTTCCAGTAAATACAGTGTGATTAGAAAACGCCTGCACAATCGAAGGAATGCTTTGAGGAATGGAAAATTTCGCACGAAGCTCACAAGCTTCTTTAGCGGCCATGTTAAACTTGGTATATCGAGTTCGCTCAGGGCAGGTTTCCAATCCAAGAGTTTGAAGAATCTTCACGTCACCACTCCATACATTCCAGGAAAATATGAATCCTACCTTCTGTAATACAGGGCTGGATAAGGGCAACAAGAAAGTGAGGTAAAATCAACAAAGTAACAATTGAACGCTATGTTGGTCTATCCAGTCTAAACAAAGGGTTATTTTTTTGTCACAGCATTTCCAAGCGTGTAGAGGGAGGCACGAGGAAGGTGCGAGGGCATAGATCCGATCATGTGGAAGACCGCCTCACCTCTCGCGCAACGCTCTCGCTCTCGCACCTGAGGTGAGCGCAAGGTAACTGCTACGGGGTGAGACACGTGCAGGATGAGGGCACCCCCTCTCTGGTGCGAGACGAGCACATGGTAACCGCTAGGGGGTAAGGCACGTGCAAGATGAGGGCACCCCCTCTCTGGTGCGAGACGAGCGTGAGGTAGCCGCAAGGGGCAAAACAGGTACAAGTGGAGAAGCGTGAAAAAAGAAAAAAGAAAAAAGAAAAAAGAAAAAATGAAGCGTCAATTTTTCTTTCGCGCTCCTTCTCTCGTGCGTGAGGAGGAGCGCGGGAAAAATGACGCTTAATTTTTCGCGCTACTCGTCTTGCACACGTCTTATCCCTCGTTCCCTCTTACAGCCGCCTTAAGCACCCCAAAAACGACGCCTCTCCAGTAGCCTAACCTGCATGTCCACGAGGCCAACGAAACAAAATTAAAGCTGATGTAGACCAACAAAGGTTGAACAATTACAAGCATCATGTCAGCTTACCTTGGACTTACAGACAGACCACAGGTCGCTGATTGTTGCTTAACGCGTGTGAAAACCAGAAGCCTGGCAAGTGCGATCACTTCTCCACTGTCCGGACACGCAGTGATCACCTGGACATCATAGTCCTTCAGGGACTTATAGCTTTGCCGTAGATCTTCATGAGCCTGGATTAATTCACTGATGCATTGCTCTAAGTCAAGCGTTGTTTGCTGAATAGCCATCCCTTGCTTATTACTTTCAAGAGCTTTCTTGAGGACTGAAAACATTTCTGCATTTGGGTTGCTTTGGTTTATTTTAGCCACTTGTTTTAAGGGGGCACTATCACAACGTTTTTCAACTGTAAGTGACAGGGAGCCATCATACATGTCAAACTCATTTGCCAGATCAGGAAGTTCATCATAGCTAGAATCATTGCTAGTTTCTTCATACAATTTGAAAACAGATGAGGTCAGATTATTGTTGTTTACAACTGGTGCAGCTGTAACATTATTGCACTCATAAGATCTGTAGCAATGTGAGCAAGCAAAGTCACAATGTGCTTTATCAGACTTATCTTTGGCGGAGACATGACTGATACTTGATGAATCACCAGAAATGTTAGCACATGTACTTGAACCCTCTGTCGCATCCAAGCTTTGAAATGAATTCACATTACATGTGTTTCCCAAACATTGAGTTGAGTCAAAAGATGAATTGCCAGCATAAGACTTATTACACTTTATTTGGTTACTTCCTTCCCCTTGAGCACAAAGTCCTTTGTAGCACAAGTCATGACAATTTCTCACACTCATGGTACACTGTGTAGGCGAAAAATCTTTGCCTTCATGGACTTTAATCTGCTCACTATGTATTTGATCCAGCTCATTAGCAAAGGCAGATACAATCTTGCTCCTTTCGACATCATTGTGCAAGGTACAATTTGAGTTCATTACATCAGCTTTGGCATCTGAACTTGAATTTGCACCAAGGTTTGTTCCAGAGCTTGCTGTGAAGTCAACTTTTTCATTACAACTCACTTTCGTGTCTTTAGTGGACTGTATACCTACACACACTTCCCTTGAAGCCAAACATGACTTGCAATCTTCTCCACTATCACTGTTTGTGTCTAAATTATCCTGTATACTACCATTAGGTACTGGAGTGCACAACTTTGAAGCACAGTATTTTCCATGGGGAAATAAAATCTTGTGAAGCTCCTGTTTATTCTTTATTGTGCTCTTGGAAGTTAACAGTTTTAATGCCATCAAGAAGTCTCCAGTGTTGAAGAGGACTGTATCTTTAATCTTCAGATTTATGGAAGGGTTAAATAAGGGGAAAGGATGTAAAAGATCATATTTAAAGTGAACCACAAAAGAATGTTTCAAACATAGCTCTGTTCTTTCACCAAGAGACAAGTTCTTGCAAATCGCACATGGGTTCCAGGTAGGTCCAGCACAAACTGTAACATAACACTGATGACTCTGATCTCCTCTTGAAGAGCGTCTGCAGGATTTTAAAGCAAACAAGCAAACGAAAACATATGACTTCACTATTAATGATGTATCAAAAACTAAAACTCATGTCATTAGGGACTTTGAGACTTCATTAATGACTCTGATTGCTTCTTGCAAAGTGTCTGTGTGATTTAAAAACAAACAAACAAAAAAATGTGTGATCACACTATCAACTATGCCTTGACAAGACTGATATATAATAATGTTACTCAAAAACTTTAAGGGAAAGCTAAAAACAGAGTTGTTCACTCACACTTCACCATAAACTACAACATGTGACTCATCTGGGCTCTGAGTGACCATTAAATGTAAATCTTCATGTATTTCCTCCCCATGAAACAATGCCACTGAAAAAACCTTGAAGAATTGCATTAAAGAATAATAATATTTCAGACATGTATCAGTGATAACTAGCGCACAATAAAAAAAAGATTGTAAGCCACATATGCATTGGATTAATTCTTCATATGGCCATACAATCTACATTAAACTACCCATGACTTTTCAACCCAACTGTGAAGAGTTATTTAGTTATTTTTAGTGGGCTTGTTTTCACACTCCAGAAAGAACAAAAAATGGAGAACATTTACCTAGCTCCTAAAGAGATTCATGCCATGAACATTCTTTATATCTATGCATTTTAAAAAACCCTGAATTAAGAGACGGGGGGGGGGGAGAAGGGTCATGGATAGCCCAGGGATCCCCTATCTATGCTCCCTTAACTTCCTGCAGATAGAGGCATTGAAGCTCTTACACATGAACATACTGTTTGTACATACATCATAAAAATCATTGCCCTTACAAAATTCTTTCCCAGATTGCATAATTTGTTGGACTACAACCACATTATGCATTATGTAAATCTATTCACTTTTCAATTTAATAACAGCACAAATTTATTCAAAGAACAGGAAACTTATCTCTCACAAACCTGAACCACTGGTTTCCCTAGATTGAACTCCCACCAATGAAGAGAGTAAATATACCTCGGCATTGGACTGGTGTCATTGTTGTCAATTTGAAGACAATACGAAATCAAGTATCTGCCATTCTTAGTAAAACCAAGAATGACATGTCTGTTAGGAGAAAGGAAAAAATTTTCAAACACCATCTCTTTTGAGAACTTTGAAAAACAATTAAGCAACTATTTAGGATGTTTCTGCTGATAACAAGTAAATAATGATAGTTTCAAACACCATCACTTTTAGGGACTTTGAAAAATAATTGAAACTTGCATGCTCAGATGAGGATGTTTCTTTGCATCATTCCAAATAAGCCTTTTGGCTATTGCTCCTTCTTTACATTAAAATAAAATATATCAACACTTTTAGAGCTGTATCATCTTGTGCTGTGCAATGTATCAATCACACACAATGTACACTATGAGATTATTCAGTGGTAATAGGACCAAGTGGAATCCAATTCTGTTTGTAATCATACGAGTGATTAACAAAATCGGACAACCGCAAAGCAGGAGTCTGATTTGTCAATCACTCATATGATTACAGACAGAATTGGATGACACGAAGTTCTGTTACCAATTAATCATAACCATTACAATTTCTGGAAAAAAAAACATTGAGGACAAACATCTCCAGTAGGGGCAATGTCTAAAGCAAAAAATTTGGAAATTCCCCAGTTTTCTTTTCAGGGTAAGTGGTTGTTGCTATGGTTATTGTGATTAATTCTATGATTGGTGGATTTAGCTGAGTTTGGCTGCTTCAACTGTCCAATTACAGGTGTCCACTTACACTGTCCAATTATAACTGTACAGAGTGATTCGTGATATATAAAGCGGCTGATGCAACAATTACATTTGAGGAAATTGTGGTGGTTATGATTAACACTGAAATTACAGTTGCGAAGATTCTAACGTCACGTTTGTTGGGAATAAAAATTTAACAGACTATCAAAAACATAACGAGATGGGAACAAAAATATAACTTGCATGATAAGATTTTAGATAGAGTATTTTCAAAATCAAACATCTAAACTTATTGAAGGAAAATGTTACCCTTTTCTGATAACACCATTCACATCTAGTATGCTGTCCAACGGAATGCAAAACCGTTCAGGGCATTTCTTGAAGAAACGAGTTCGGTTTCCGCGTAAATGCGGCTGCAAACATCCTCTCGTCTAATAAGGGATACAAAATGATCATTATATAACTGAAAAGTTTTGTATTGGATGAACAAGTTTATACTTACTTCTCGCAGAGTAAGTTTTGCTACAATATTTCCATTCCTCATTTTGTAAAACCCGCGTTTGATAATGAGCCCACGCTCGCTTGACCAAAATGTGCGTATAATTCAGAAAAATTGTGCGCGAGTGTCAGTTTCTGAAAGTAGCCGCTGTTTTCATCGATACTCAAAGACTCTTCGCAAAAAAATCGAATTTCTCTAATTTACAATAACTAAACTTTCGGTTTTGATTGCAATTTTTCATAATAATGCCTCCTCCCGAGTCCAAAGAGGACGATTTACACGAAAGAATTGGAAGCTTCGTTTCTTACCTCAAGCAAGGGTGAGTGTTTCGTTTGGTACGATGAACATATGAATAAGAAATTCAGACTTGACCTAACCTCCTTCTCAGTTAGTGAACATATAAGCTCCCTGAAAATTTGTTCAATTATATATTTCATATGTTACTTTATATTTCTTTATCGGTTCTTCTTTTAGTCAACTTCATGGATCATATGATGTGGCATTGCAAACACTACATCTTTTGAGGAGGATCGTTTCCCAGACTCGCTGGAGTACTGCAGGGTAAGAACAGAATATAAAGAAAGGTTTTAAGAACTCTTCACGCTTGGTTTGCCCCCAATTAACTTTATGATGCAGCAGATAACAGCAAATTCCTCTTGTTTCCAATTTAAACCTTAGTAGTGCTGGCTTAAGGTTTCAAACCAAGTAGAAATCTGGTGTCATTTGAGATATTAATCCTTTATACCTTAACATCAGTTTACATATTCTTCCTACTGTACTCCATACATTTGCTAGGGTGCTGACAAGGAGAATATGGTGATCATTTCCTTTATTCTCATGATCTTTATGTGTGATTCCAAGGTTATATGATAAGGAGAAATTAAATGCTCTCTTAGAGGTTAAAAGGTTTATTAAACATGTCTGATTTGAAGCTTCTAAAGTTAATTTCAAAGTCTGATGTGACATTAATTGCTGAATGTTTTTGCGCACAGTGAATTGATGCAGTATATGAAAACAGAGGGAAAGAAAATGGCAAGTGCTCAGCCAACAGGTCAGATTATATAAATTTCTGATTATCTAGTAACATGTTGTTATAAATCACAACTGACTACAAAAGCAAATGAAGTTATTCATGATCTATCGCTGTATTTGTTTATTCTTATAGATTCTGTTGTTGGAAATATGGTACGGAGAGGTATGTTCATAGCTAACATTTTAACCTTTGAACCCTTAAGAGTGACTGGCATCTAATTTGTCTTCACCATATCACCCCTGAGTCAAACATTAAGGTCAGGAGAATAAAGGAATTGATCACCAAATAAAGAAGCTCTTGATTGTTAGACAAATTCTCCTCATCAGCACCTTAGTAACTGCACAGAGAGCAGTATGGAGATTATAAATACTGATGTTAGGGTGTAAGGGGTTAATACATGTTTTACAAGTACAAGCGTTTTATGATGTGTTTGTTATGTGATTTTTTTATTACACTTCTGCACACACTTCTACATTTCTGTACACAAGCAAAATTAACCCACACTTATTGGAAATTAATCAAGGTTGTAAAAGTTTTTAATGGTATTATTTATTAAAGCCTAAATAACATCTTAAATGAGTTCTTTTCCTTCCAGGCTTGAAGATCATAAGAGAAGAATATGCTGGGTATGAAATTTTTTGATTTACAAAAGCACATGATATACTTTTCTCAGTCAAATTTTGTAACTTGTTTAAGATTGAGTACATTGAGTTATACCATATGCTGAATTAAATGTGCACTGGTTCTTATGATCTGTCAGAGGACAGACTTCATTGACAGTGTTTTGCTTCTTTTTCATATAAAACAAATAGACTGCATGTAAGCAAGGGCCTTTACGGTAGTAAAATATTTTGTAGATCACACAAGATGTCTTAATGTGGTAGGAAAATTAGTGACAGACTTGGCAGCCAGTTCTCATGTGCTTCTTTTTGTTCTTCGACATCATATGTGATTTGTTCTGAGGAGATGCATGGCAACATGCAATCTATTTGTTGAATATACAGCTATCATAGCTGCTTGCATCTTGTTCTTGCCATCAATTTTTACTGGCTGTTCATTTTATCTCATTATAGTTCTGTTAGTGGTAAAACAGAAGAAGGGGAAACAGAGGAATCCTTACATGTGAGTTATTGAGTAAACAATCATTTGTTTATATAACCATGATGGATAACAACATTTTCTGTAATGTGTGACTAATTGTCTGGAAGTCATGTGGTCTGACAAAAGAATTTCCATTGTTGCTAATGGAGGAAATTGACATGTAGTTGACAAGATGTTTTGAACATTGTTTTAGAAACTGTTAATGGCCGGTGGACCCTCCACAAGTGACTTCAACAAACCTGCTCATGGACTTAAGGTAAGTATACTTAAAGTCCTTGATAGACAAGAAACTGCTGGGGTCTGAGGGTTGTATGATACCTGGCTCACCACAGTTTTCCTTTTTTGTCTGTTTGTTCTTGTGTTGATCATCCTTGGACCAAGGTGACAAGTGCATTTAAGTGTTTTTTTGACCAATGTGTCAGCTGATGTTCTGGTTGGGTTGGGTTGTTTTTTTTCACTCTCTGTCTACATTTGGTACTATGAAACCTCTGGGAGGAATTCCCTCTTGTAAGTAACCACCAGATCTTGCTATAAGCAGGTACTTTCTGTTTGGTGGCTGTGATCTCTTAGAGACACCTTGTAATCCTGTCACAGTTTTGGGGTGTTTTTCTCTGCTGGTTAGAGTTGAAGGGGATTATGACATTACATTAACACCCTGAAATCAGTATGCATATTATCCATACTGCTCTCTATACTTTTACTAGGGTGCTGACAAGAAGAATTTGTTAACCCTTAAACTCCCAGATCAATTTTGTAATTCTCTCTACTGTCAACCATACAGTTCTCATAATGTTAGTTCAGAGAATTTTGTATGGATCAATTAAATTATCCCCAAATTGATATTTTTCGTTATTCTCATCACTTACCTGGTTGATATTGTATTGTATTGTAAGGAGAAATGCTGTCTTGGTCACTCATGGGAATTAAAGGTTTAACAATCAAGAGCTTTTCCAGTTATAATTTCTTTCCTTCTGACATTGCTACAAGAAATTAGATTCTAGTCACTCTAAGGGGTTGAAAGGGTACTTGAAAATTAAAGCACTGATCTTTTACAAGTAATTACAAGAAAAATTGGAATGTGCAAGTCAGCTTTCTTTCAGAAGTCACTCATTGGCCTCTTTTCATGGCCCTTTATGTTCAAAAAGAGCAATGTGTAAATTTGAAGTAATTCTGTTTTTTGCTTTTATTTTGCCTTTTTCTTAACAGGCAACTGTCATTGATGCTTTAAACGAACTCTTATCAGAGATTGAGGCCAGGTACATTGTTTTTAATGAATACTTGATTTCATCTTTACATCATGTGCAAATGATCAATTTCACATTTTTTTTTTGTCACACTCAGAACGCATTTGAGAAAAAAATTCCCTGTGAATGACAAAAGACGGATTAAAATGAACGCATTTGCGTGTAAACCAATTCATACGTATAATTTTTGTACAGCACGCGCGTGAAAATTACTTGACGCGCGTGTTGGTGCTGCAGTACACGTGAGCGTGACTGTTTTCAAGCACATTGTCATTCTGCTACCATGTGGAAAGAGTCAATTTGCCACCAAAATTTGTTAATGACCATTGATTCCTTTACTTTGTTTCTTTATTGTAGCACTGATAACATCGCCACTCAAGCTCTTGAACATATACATTCTAATGAAGTGATCATGACGATTGGGAAATCCAGAACAGTAGAACAATTTCTCAAGGTGAGCCATCGTTTGAATAAGTTTTCAGCTACAAATGGAGACGATGCGCTTCGACAAACTCGGAGATATTTCATTGAGAGGCTTTACGGGACTGTTTCTGGGCCGAGATGTTTTCGGATTTTAATAGAAACCCAGCTCAGGGTCGAAAACTAACGTAGAAGAGGAAAAACTGGTTGGTTCTCTTTCGGCCGACTCTCGGCTGATTATCGGCCAGTTGTCGATAAAAAATTGTCAGGACAATGAACAGTCGGATATGTGTCGGTAATGTGTCGCAAGGTTTCGGTAACAGAGTAACATTTCCTTTTATAGCGTTAAAATAATTTTCTTTTCATTGTTAAGAATGCAGCAAGGAGGCGTACATTCAGCGTGATTGTCGCAGAGGGAGCTCCTTTCTATAAGGTAAGTGATCTATTCAGTGCTTCTTCTAAATTATTTTTATTTCTGAATAAAGGGGGTAAGTTTCTAAATAAACTGTGGTGCTGCACCGGTGGGAGAGTATAACAAGGTAATTTAGGATTATCAGCTGAGCTGACAATGTAAATTGCCACCGTAAAAAGTTTAAAAGCTGACGTTTCGAGCTCTGACGATGGGCTAACGCTCAAAACGTCAGCTTTTAAACTCCTTACGGTGGCCAATTTACGTTATCAACTCAGTTGATAGTACTAAACTACACCATTTTTATTTCTGTAAAGAACATTCGCAAATATTCAGTTTACCGCACATGAAATGACTTACATATTTTATTGCTGATTAGAAGTATCTTTTTCTCTTTTTTTTAAAATTTAATTTATTTAAATGATATTGATTATTTTGAACAGGGTCAAGAGCTTGCTAAAAGTTTAGCTCAAGCTGGAATTGAAACAACTGTCATTACAGACTCGGCCGTTTTTGCCATTATGTCAAGAGTAAATAAGGTGATTTATCATTTTTGGAGTGAAAACCTGCCTTATGCACTTATATTTTTCGGGGGGAGAGGGGAAGGTGGCTGATAGTTGTAAGAGGAAATAAACGTGGCTAATTTTCGAAGAAAAATCACGAATGTTGTGAGATATTTCATTTAATTGTCAACCTTTCGTAAATTGAACACTCGCCCGGTGCCATGTTGTATCTTTTTGAAGGAGTAGGTCGTGATATTTTGAGTCGCTGAAAGTTGTCGTTATTTTGAAGGAAAACACAATGATGAAACTTCGTAAGTTAGACGAAAAACAAACAAACAAACAAAAAGGCAGTGAATTCCCCAAAAGGAACTTTAGGCTTCTTGTCTGCAATTTCTTTATTTCACTGATAGCAGCTCACTTGCAAACATCATTTTGTTACGTCGATGTGAAGACCTTGACGTTCATCTGCATTGCCAGTTTTCAGAATAAAAGTAATGTCGAGGACCACGTTGTTCGTCTTGTCACGAACGTGAAAAAAAAAAAGAAAAAAAATTCAGGGTCTCCATAAGGAATCGAACCCCAGACCACGGGATTTTGTGCTCCGATTCTCGAAGATGGAATCCGAAGATTTGAGGCTCGATTCCTCGTGCGGACTCAGAAGTTTTTCTTTGTTCCACGCTCGTGAGAAGACGAAAAACATCTTTCCCAATTCCTTCACCGAGCTCAAAACTTACCATCTCCCTTATTCTATTGACAAAAATGATGTCATTTGTGTTTAGGTTATTATGGGCACTCATGCGATAATGGCGGATGGCGGGTAAGTGATCTCATCTGTTCTTTTTAGTTTTTGAGAAGTACTTTAGGCCCTGTTTGTCCCTTCCCCCAGCATCCTCCTTTCCCTCCGCCTTTCCACCCTTTCCCCCCCCCCCCAGGTTTTTTTTTGGCGCTTAGGCTATAATCGCCGACGGTGGGGGAATGATCTGATCCGTTCTTTTAGATTTCCCACCTCCCCCCCCTTTCCCTTTTTCCCGCTTCCCCTTCCCCCCTTAAGACCCGGTATGGGCGAAAAGCGTAGCTTTTGAAATGTTATACGATCGCAATATCAGACAAACGCAACTATTCGGCTCTTCTCCAAAATCCTTCACCAGCAATTCTCAGTTCGTTTTCCTCTCCAGGAGTACCTGAGTAGCAATCTTACAGAACAGCACTTTATATTGGATTAGTTATGTGTCAAGGTTTTGAAGGAATTTTGAATGAAACTGTGAAGGAATTTACTTTGTGTGCGAAGGGGTTCATGTCGTCGCTCCAGGATCCAGTGCGTTTCGTGAAAAACTGACAGCATGACCTGGGACTTACATCTCTTTGTAGGTTACGCTCAATCGTTGGTTCTCACGCCCTCGCACTTGCTGCTAAGCACCATTCAGTTCCGGTAAGAGTATGTGTAATATGTACACAATTAGTGCAATTTTGTACTTGAATTTAGGTGATGTAATTGAAGGTACGGTAGATTTCGTTCCATTCTAAGTTCGCCCCCCCTTGCCATCAGGTCGAGTTGCTCTACGCCCAATAGGTCATTTTACAGGAGTGTACTTTGTTGCCAAGCCTTTGATTTGGAGTAAGACTGAAGGTGACGTTGTTGTGATAGAGACCAGTATTTAGTTAGCATAATAACAAAGTAATTAACGTTTGAAATGCAGCAAGGTTTGTATAATAACAAGGTCAACCTTAGCCTCACTCCTGCAAAAAGGCTCGGCAATCAAGCACGCAACTGTGAAATGGACTGCTCAGAAAAAACTCACCAGCCTTTGAACACCACGTAACTAGAAATATTATGAACTCGACAGTATTTCGTTCTCATCCGAATCATATTTGGTTCTTAGCCAAAGTATTCCCGGAAACCAGGCTTGTGTGATTAGCATCTATTCCTTCTTGAGTCATGTCGCCTCTATTTTGTCAGTAGTTGTGGACGTAGGCCATTGCCCCAACCCCTCCCCTCTTCTTCTCCTTGACCGTTGCCCACCCTCTTGGTGCGAATGTCTTCCTCTCCCCTGTCTTCAACTTCTGTATAAATCAAAGATGGCAGCCATAATTTTCAACAATAGAATTGTAAGCACTCGCTTGTCAAATTTCCGCGTGGAATACTTACTTCAGAAATCGTCGCATTCGAATAAAACCGAACTGACTCAAATGTTTCATTTCAAACAGCTGATTGTGTGTGCTGCCATGTACAAACTGACGCCCCAGTACATTGTCGCGTATGATCAGGTAACTTTAGAATTCTCACGACTGCACTTCGCCAAACGTTGTTCCATATATGTATATCAACTTCAGCCCTGTACTAGTTAGTAAGCTCTACATAATGCCTAATCATATTCCGAAATACCCCGTTTAGTTAAAAGTACCATGCCGTTGTGATCTGGCTGTTTTCATAGCCCTTTCAACTTAAGGCAAGCAACAGCTAGGCAGTAATTGGAAGGAGGATGGTTTTCAACCCGTAACCACCAAGTTACCAGTCCAACTTCCAGTTGGAATTTCTATCGTGGAATATAAGTTTACTGCCAATTTATGGTCCGCTTTCGCTACTTATTATGAAATCAGTACATTTTATAAGTTAAAAATTTGTATTATTTACCTTACACCATTGCCCATTTTGCAGGACAGCTGTAATAAATTCGTCGTTCCTCATGATGTGATGAAATTCTCCGAAGGTAGGAATTAACCTGGATGAAAATTGCCTCAATCCCTGTCTTGGTCACTCCCACGAGTGACTAAGACAGAATTTCTCCATACAATACACTACAACATCAGGCAGACAAGTGACGAGAATAAAGAAAAATTTCATTTACGGGATTTTTAGTTGATCCAATACCAAATTCTCCCAACTAACGTCATAAGAATTGTATGTCAGACAGTTAGAAAAGTTCACTGATGAGATCTCGAGAGTATAAGGGTTGAACCACCGAAATTTACAGAGACTTGACAGAGTGCGTGGAATGACCATTGAACTGTTTTTTTTTTTGTTTTTTTAGGAAATATATTATCTAAAATTGACGTCCATAATCCAGTGTTCGACTACATACCGTCAGATTTAGTGAACCTCTGCATCTCAAACATGTAAGTGTAAGTTTGGTTACGTAAGTTTGTTAAAAAAGCCCACCCTGGATAGGATGCCATTTTATCAGGAGGTTACTCCCCCAGCATTTCAGCGGGCTTCCGTGATAATTCACCAGTCCTCTCTCCTAGGTGGGGAGAGGACTGGTGAGAGAGACTAAATCTTCATCCCAGACTCCTGCGTGATAACCATTAGACCACCGCCTCTCACATAAGTTATTGTGGTTACATATTTAATCCTTCAGTCCCTAACATCAATATGCATATTCTCCATACTGTTCTTTATACATTTCTTAAGGTGCTGACAAGGAGAATTTGTTTACCGATCAAAAGCTTCTTTTGTTGGTGATCATTTCCTTGATTCTCATGACCTTAATGTGTTATTTAGGGCTGACATTGTAGGGAGAAACTAGATGCTTGTCACTTTAACGGTTTATAGGGTAATCATCACCATTATAATTTCTTCAAATGTGATTGGTGCATTAGTTGCTTTATTTTTCACTAATCGTTCTGTGCATCTGTAATCGGACAGTGTAATCGCACAGTTGGCCGTAAGCGGACACCTGTAACCAGACAGTTGAGGTAGCCAATCAAACTAAGTCCACTCAGCTAAATTCGTCAATCAAAGAATCCATCACAATAACTATAGCGACAACCACTAATCCTAAAAGAAAAAAAGGAGAACTTTTTTGCTTGAGACGTTGTCTCTACCGGAGATATTTGACCTAAATGTATTTATTGTTTTCGGAAATTGTCAAGGTTATGGTAATTTATAAGAGGACTTTGTGTCGTTCAGTTCGGTTTGTAGTCATATTCGTGGTTGACAAATTAGACTCCCGCTGCGCGGTCGTCCAATTTTGTCAATCATTCGTCAATCACACACAGAATTGGACTCCACTTGGTCCTAGTACCATTATTAATAGAGTTTTTTCCTTTTTTCAGTGGTGGCTACTCACCATCCTATGTATACCGCCTCGTAAGCGAGTTATATCACGCGGACGACTACTATTTATGACGCGGTGAACTAAGATGCGCCTTGGGAGACTGGGAGACAAGACAGCCTTTTGGTTTGCGCGATAAACTCAAGCAGGTTCTCTTCGTCACAATGGGCGGATATCCTACGGGATATATCTTACGAAACCACAAAATTTTGTAACAGCTCCCAAACCACAGTGTGTGTGTGTAATGGAAAGCCGTTTCCAGTGCAATTTATCGTGGAGATTATATGTGTAATGCGAGGAAAGCAGAGTTACCTTTTTTGTTCACAGGATTCAGACAGATTCTGGAGTTTTTGTGAAAACTTTGGTAGTCAGTGAACGAAAAGTTCTTCAGAACTGGAAAAAGGATGGAAAATAGGTAGTAAATGTGAAAAAAAGAAAGAAGTCACTTTGTTTTTTATTTTTCAAACATTCTATAACAAGCGCTCCGTCGTTGATTTTTGCTCGTAAGTTATATTTTTTGCAAGAATTTATCGTAGTCAAAATGTAGTGCACATATGAAAAAAAAACTATTTTGGCCCCAACACATTTGAAGAAGAATGAAGAATGAATGGTGCCAATTTCCTCACTTGCAGCCAAGGGCTGAATTGCGGAGGAACCAGAGAGGTGAGATCGGACGTCAGCATATTAAAGGCGCCTCTGGCAGCCGCTTCAGGCCATTGTGATCACACCTCACCCACCCAGACCTACGACGGCACAAATCGAGATAGACCACAACACCGGGCACTACGTGCCCTACTCTTTGCGAACAGTGCGTGCGTTCTTTTACGTCCCACAATTTATTTGTAACATAGAAGGGTTGTGAGACGGGACCTCCGGCTTTACGTCTTATCCGAGAGACGAAGCAAAGTGGGTAAAGCATCTTGCTTAAGGATACAGCGACATGCCCCTGGTAGGACTTGAACCCGGGCCCTTCGACCCAGAGTCCAGCGCACTAACCACTGGACCACTGACGCCTATAATTTCATTTTGAAATAAGGAAATAATTGCTTAGAGAAAGTCAGTCGCTGGTCTAATGACGGCCGAGGCAAGGAGAGAGGGCTTGGAATGAGGTTTCCTGCATTTGACGTCACTCATTAGACGATGTAACCACCTAATTAGTGGGATCCAGCCTTCGCTTATCACAGAACGAAAAAGTCGTCCTCTTTCGGTTTTATCTGCTGCAGCAAAATAAGTCAATTATTCGTGCGTGATATTTTCATCTTTCTTGATGTATGATGCTGCGCGAAAGGTAAGGCCATAAGCTGTTTAGAAATTTCATTTGATTACAGCTTATTTTACAACTTATCAGCCTTCGAAATCGAAGTTTTAAGAAAATAGATTTTTTCAGCGGAAACAGATTTCTATTTGAAATAGTTTTTCTAATGTCGACGATCGCAAAAAATTCACCTGAATAAATAATTTAGTCAAATATTTATCTATATGGGATAATCCGTTTCGTGTTATCTCAGTCAGCTTCTATTGCTGGAAATCTATTTTCAGTCGGGTTGTATTTAGGTAGTGGCGTAATGTAGCGACGAAAATGACGGCTGTGGAGTGTTTATTTATAATCAGTTTTAGCGCCTACCGAATGCGGAAGATATAAATCTCTGAAATAGGTTAGTTATGTTGTGATATCATTACCTAAAATGCATGATTTATGTTTGTCTTTCATGTTATTGCTACTCAGCAAACGTTAATTGGTCATGATTTTGATATTTCCTGGAGGCATGAACTTAAATACTGCTTTAAGTTCCATGAATTGCTTTACAGGTGTAAAATATTGTAATGAGGAAAAATCTCTTCCATTATTGTCATAGATTTTATTTGCAAAAAGAAGTTTCAATTTGATTGCATTGATTCGTGAGAGAATGGAAATTTGCGACTCTTAATCGGTCAAGTTTAAAACTCGATTTAACAGATTGGTAATTTCCATTTGATTAATTTGCAGTTTGTCCATTTTAAAGGAAACGCAAAATTCTGTTTTATGGCAAATAGTTTTTCTAGGCAATGAGTAATTTCTAAACCACAGAGACATCATGAAATCATGACACTCTGAAGTTAAAGATTTGCCAGAGGTAAATGATTGGTTATTTGTGATCCACACAGACGAAAATGCAAATGAATTGAAAGAGTCTGTCTGTTTTATGATTTCATTTGTTTTTTCAGTTAATCCTTTCAAGGTTTTTTATGTAATTTTCAACACATAGCACCTGTTTATTTGAGAAAAAAAATAAATATTTTTTAGTTCCAAATTTGTCATATTGGGTGGAAAGATGATGTAACACAATGCATGCGGACGCCTGAACAAATGAAATAACAACAAGAATAACCAACTAACTTACAAACAAATAGTGGAATAGAATTTCTTATCGCGCGTAGCTGAGGCGAACTATCTGAAAAATTTAGTAATAGCACTTAAGTATTTAATAACTACAGATTTTATTATGGTAGTATATCTTTATGCAATAATTGCCTTTAGAATTGTGAACACCACACGGGACGTCATTTGTCATTAATTTTGAAGAACACCTCAGATTTTCAAAAAATTGTTGTTTAACTTTCTTTCCTGAAGGAAACCATGAGCTGGAGCGACACTTATACCAATATCGAAGGGAAAATTTGAACGAAGTAATTTCCAATCTAAAGTTCAGGTCGTGTTTCACGTTTCCAACTCATCAAGAGGTGTGACAGTGTAGTTTGATCTTCCAGGTGAGTGTAGTCCTGAGAAACAATGTTGTCGTAATGGGTGACTAATCTTTCGACAGCCTGAGCGGAAGTCATCATCAAACTCAGACTACAGGAATACACTCACCCGGACGATCAAACTATAGTGTTACATGTAACAACCGGGTTCAAACCATTTACTGTATCATCAGGAGGTATTTGTATTTCACAGGTCCATCGCACACATCTCAATAATTTTAAGGCCATGTCCTTAGGCTTGGCAATCTGTTGGTAAAACGGTAATATTATATCATAAGTAGTAGTTGTATACCATCTGTAAGCTGCAAAATTGTGTATCGTACGTTTGACACAAGGTACAATGACCAAGACACAAGCTCAATGAAAGCAAGACAATGAAACCCAAACACAGTAGCAAAAACAAAAAAAGAAAACATTTTGCATATTTCCCTTCCTCCGACTTTCACCGATGCGAATGACAGACATGAATAAAAACGATGAGACCTATTGGAAACCATCAAGAACAGTGATGGTAATTACAATAATGGTGATGATAATAAGGATGGTAATGATATTGATACTACTAATGTTAATGATAATTACGTAGTAATAGTAACGGCCGTGTGTATTAAATGTAACTCTTCGATGTTCATTCCACAGGGCAACAGAGTGAACCTTTCTCTGCAAATATCTCTTCTTTGCCTGCAAAAAGGAGTTCAATAACACCCCGTCTAGTGGTTTTATTAAGGAGCGTGTTTAATGATGAACAAATCTATCCATCAATCACTGCTCGCTGCACTTGAAACCAGGAGCAACGAAGGAGAAGACAGTTCAATCGTCTCTTGGTACTGGATGGTTAGCCTCGCCATTGTTGTCCCAGCTTTTCTCATGAATTCCTCACTATGTGTCCTTCATGCTTGTTGCAAAAGAGTGCGTCGTCTTAGCAACATCTTTTTGATCACTCACTGCGTTGCAAACACCTTCCAAACGCTGGCAACAATGATATTGTTTTCTTGGGGAGAACATACAGACGTTTTTCTTTGCATTATCAATGTATCGTTTAGTTGTTCAGTGCTATGCATTCCTGTGATCTCGACGTTAACTTTATTTAAATCACAGTGGGCTCACCGATATGTTATATGCGCAACAGGCAGTTTATCCTACGTCATCTTAATAACAGTGTTATGCGCAGGAGTGGGCGTGGCGATACCTCCATTTCTCGGATGGGGGTCGCCCTTGTTGTTCTACAAATTTCCAACAACTGTTTCACCATCATATTCGATCTTTGCAGGATTCGTCTTGACTGTGATACCTTTAGTCATCATTTGCGGTACAAATTACAAGATATTTTCTCGTGTTCGAAGCTATGAGCAGCGTGCAAGAAGAGATACAGAGCCTAACTGCTCTCGCGCGGGTAAGGCGCAGGTTGAACCGAGAAGACGAGACGGCGAAGCGAAACTGGTAATAATTATGCAAGTCTTTATTTTTGCTGTTTGCCTTGTCCCTGTCACAGTGGAGAGTCTGTCAGCATCGTTTCTTTCTCTTGCTACGTCCAAAGTCATTAAATATTCGTTAAACTGCTTTGCGCAGGCGTACTGTGCATTATCTCCGGTCTTATATGGCTATACAAACAAGGACATCAGACGATCATTTAAGTGTAGCTGCTATCAGAAAAAATTCGTGCTCCAAAATCCACGAAAAAAATCTCGGCAACGGCAATTAGGTGGAGGTTCTTACCGCGGCGTCGGACTTTACGCGGATCCATTTGTGCTGATTCAGCAGGTTCAAAATTCATGCGATGAGCTGTCTGTTGACAATTATCTCAATGGAGGAGGTCGGGAGAGATTTGTACATTTTGCAGGACTATCCACAAATATTTCAATAAGTGTTGAAATCGATAACGTATCACGACCACAAAAAGTTGCTGAGCCGAAAAAGCGGCCGATAACGACCGAAGTTTCTCCAATTCGGAGACGTTCCACGCTTCGAAAACAAGAGGACGCACCGAAAGTAAAGAAAAGGGTTCACGAAAGCGTTACAGTTTCCTTCGATTCGAAACCCGAATGCACCGAAAAACAACGGAAAAAGTACCTCGCTACTCCTTCGGTGAAACGCATGCGCTTGATTAAGAAGTCGCTGTCGAACATTTCCGATAGCGATCTGCAGTCCGGTATAGTAAGTTTTACCGGTTCAGAGTTTGAATCACTGCAGTACATGGCGCCACATTTTACGAACTACAGCGATCCTATGCGGTCAGCGGGATTCAGGCAAGTTTTGACGAGGAGAGGAAAGTTAAAGCGAACGTGCTCGCTTCATAGACGCGATAAACGCGAGCCAAAGATACGAGGGTTTATGGAGAGACGATGCAGCCTTGAAGGGGACAGAGCTATAAGGATTGCAAGCCAAAAGCCTGGCTAATGTTTGGACAGCGAAAGAGAGAGAGAGAGAGAGAGAGAGAGAGAGAGAGAGAGAGAGAGAGAGAGAGAGAGAGAGAGAGAGAGGGTTGGTCAGTGCCGTCTCTTGTGTATATCGAACTCCAATATCTCTTCCCCCCTCCCTCCCTGGCGAGTTTTTGAGTTTTTGAGCCCTCTGTCATTCAAACTTTGTTGCCTGTTTTTGTTTGGAGAACAAGACTGACTTTCGGAGTTTACTTAATTACAGCCACATGTTGATTTGATAAATTTATTATACATCTATTGATGGAGCTTAGATTTCAGCCGTCCTCTCGGAGAATTATTTTTACAGCCAGTGGATTTCTTTGTCTTTCATTTTAGTTTCCAGGAAGAAAGACATCCACGTATGACTATGATTTAATAAGATCTACAGGCGCTCAAGTTTCTTAAACGATCGAATGACCGGCAGTTGGATATTTTTCTGAAAATTTATAAATTGAGAGAACCTATACAATCCAAACTATTATATATAAGTCGATGAGGAACTACCTAGCGATCCCAAAATGATTTATAAATTTCATATCTAACGCTTGGTCATGTCCAACGCAGGGCCATGAATGTTGCCCTTGGAAATAGCGTTATGCATGTCGACTACCGGTCACGATAATCAAATAACTACCTGACCGGTGGTCGTAAATGTTTCGAAAAACTAACGAAATCAAGACAACCAATACAATCTGAACTATTATATGTCGATAAGGAGCTGTTAAGCGATCTCGATGAGATTTAGCGCTCGGTTTACGCTGACTCAGAGTATTTAGGGCCTGTTTACATGGAAGTGGGGAGACTCACCTCACTGCATAAGTGAGGTAGCTTGCCTGTCCATATAATCTCTTATTTTATCTTGATCGCGTTTACATGATAGGTGGGATGATCCACTTAGGCGGGTTACCCGGTTTGCTGGGTAGGGTAACCCTGTCAGCCGGGGTGACAATTTGCCATGTAAACGTTTTTAGGTGGGGTTAACCGCCTAGCCGGGGTGGTGTTCATGTTACTAAAAGATCAAATAAGCAGGATAATAACAAACACGAGTGTGTTTAAACTTCGTATATTTCCTCTCATGCGGAGCTAAAACACAAATTTTTACGTCCTCTTGGCGATGAAACCTCGACAGCGATTTAGTCACGTTTTAACTTTGAACTCAACACTGCATTCACATGTTATGCCGAAATGAAGACGTTGTACCGTCAGAAATAGTTAACGCATCGAGCTATTCGCGAAAATTGTAGAAGAAATGATAAATTATGTTTTTTCGGCAACCTTTTTCTTAATTACAAGCGCGATAATAACAGCAAGAAACTTCACCCCGGCATCCAGGGGTTGTAAGATTGTATGCAAACGCGGGCTCTTTTTCGACTACGACTAGGCGGGTTATCTCACCCACCTGGGGTCTCCCACATTCTTAGAAAATGCGACTGCCGGTCACGGTTCTCAAATAATTTAATGACCGACAGTCGGAAATTTTTCCCCAAAAATTTAGGAAACCGATACAGCCTATATAAATCAAACTGTTTTGTGTCGATGAGTAACTGCCAAGCGATGCCGAGGAGATTTTCTTACTTTCATGAACAACTCTCGGTTTACGCTCGGCTCACTACAGAGGGAAGGATATATTGTATAGGAATCGGCCAACTGTTGTGAACAGTGTACATGGTCAACACTAAAAGGGAAAGTATCACTGTCTTTCATCACAAAGAGAGCCACAGAAGATGAACGACTCCATATTTACTTGATATTTTGCCTTTCGTGATTTCTTCCAAAGATGTAAATTTTCCGTGACTCAAGGTGAAATTCTCTGACTTTTCCCAGGCCTTGAAGTAATTAATTTTAGCCTGAGTTTTCCTTATCCGTGTCATCTATACCTAAAATTATCATACTGGAAACAAACCACTATTTCTTTCTGGAATGGCTTCTTGATGACCATAAAAAATATGAAGGACAGGCGCCATCCGCTTTCAGTATCTCTCTCGGCTAAATGCATACTTAAAATCCTCGTCGTCGAGATGTTCAGAGCACACTTTTGTATCAGATGTTACTCTCAAGTCTTTATTTTGATCTTATTTTATTGTTAAAGTTCATATCTGTTTTAATGGAAACTTAAAAATCGAGACGAGACAAAATTATATTTCGGGTCTCTTTACTCATGCAGATTAAAACACAATTCGTGCATCTAGAAGTTGAAGAAATATAGCATGGATACTTAACTTCTGAAGCTTAGGGATGAAAAGACAAATCCGAATTTGTGGAAATATTGAGGCAGTTACAGACGCAATGATAATGATTCAGAGCTGATCTCCACGCTTCGTCGTAACGATGGCCGCGACTGTTGTTTACAATTTCACACCACGTGACCATTCTGTGACGTATGAGGCTAAAAAGATCCATCGGCGTTTACATCATGGAATTTCCGTAAATGATCCCTTTTCTGCTGTGACCCCTAATTTCTATTAAAAGAAGCTCAAGGAGAAACGTTTGGTCACGTTTCAGGAACAATGACTTCTCCAGCTTCAGCGATTCAAGAACTTGACTGTTTCAGCGCCTATGTTCGTCTTCCGCATTCTTCAGGTGGTGGGTTTGAGATCTACTCAAACCTACATGCTTTATTAGGTCCTCCTGAACCTCAAGATGGGTAAGCTCAAGCCTCAAGATCCTACATTAAGATTGACAACAAATATTAAAGGTCATCCACAATAAAATCAATCGGTCAGACTTCCTTCTCCTGACAATACTTCTCTATTAATAGAAAAAAATAGAATATCGCAGTTCCTTTCATGCTGAAAGGTACAAGCTCTTGCACTACTTGGTGACGATTTCGCCAGACTTCAATTCGTCTACGGCAGTTTACGTGTCGATTTGCAGGAAGTCAAATCGCGATTTAAGTCGTCTCGTGATACCGGAAATCTTTTACTTGTCGATTCACAGGAAGTCAAATTGCGGTTCAAGTCGTCTCGTGATACCAGAAATCTTTTACTTCTCGATTTACTGGAAGTCAAATCGCGGTTCAAGAGACGGTCTCCTGATACCGGAAATCTAGACTATAATTCATAATAATTCTGCTTGAAAATGTTGTTGGCTCTATTCAATTAAAAAAAAGTGAGGAACAAGGGAGCAGATTCACCGGAGGGCTTGTACGAGCAGCTAGCAGAAAAGAATCATTAACAACTCTGGTATCTTCATTGCGCTGCAAACTTTCCATTTGTGTAGTAAATGGATGATACATAAAAAAGACATGATATAGCATGCGCCCTGCGCCGATAGTGCCACGGCTTGCACATCTAAAGAAAATTAATTTAAGGTAAAGTTACTTTAATGATTCAACCATTGACCCATACGGGTATGAGGAAGCAAAATACGAAAAGTGAAACCACCACACGTTCAGATATCTGACTTTAAGGAAACAATGACCTTTGCTGAGTTTCAGTGACCTAAAGCGTTGTTTATCAAAATGTGGATCGAGGAAATAGCAATACCGGCAACATTCCGTCGCGTTTCCGACTGTGGTTAAGGTATAAAAACGATCGTCTCGTAGAAGGAATAGTAGGAAAAGTGGATTCAGTCGCACTGGTGTTTACGAAAGAATTTGAAGAAGAACATTTTAAACATAACGAGGTGAGCTGAACTGATAGTCAATGTACCATCCTGTTTGAAATCTTTTATATTGTCACTTCTTTCGTCAGTATAAAGTTGTAGAATACTTGAACGTATTCAAGTAGTCTTTACTTATTTCTTGGTGACACCTTATGGTTTGACAGGATGTCTTCATGTCTGTTTGTCCTTCTGGTCCTGTGCTTCCTTGTCTATTCGTCTCAAGCCTCACCTGTTTACAAAAAGGTAACTTGTTCAATCATAAAACTTTACAGAAATGTTTTTAAAGTAGCAACCGTTCGAAGCGAACATCTCAATTATTTCTGCCAATGACAAAACACTGGTGTGACTAATTTACCTCTAAGGCTTTTTGCTGAATTGTAATGCGTTCAGTTCTAAATTATGTTGTCTTGATTTTCATCATGATCAGCTCGTGGATGTCGAGGAATATCGTCTCCATATTCATGAATCTGGAGAAGATTTCAACGAGACGCTTAGAATTGACGAGGAGGAACAAACGGAACTGTTCAAGGTTCCAGCCCACAGAAATATTGAAAAGTCTGATATAATGTTTGACTTTAAAATGGTAAGTAATCAGACTTCCCTAAGCAACAGTGTCCTGAGTCTCGGAGCGTTGTCTCTTACTTTCCTTGAGATTGAATGAATTTCATTTCACAACACTGCAAACTTGCTTCCAATCGGTTGGGAACATTATTGTTGTCATGTGATGAAAACAACTTGGGGGAATTTAGCCGGTTGACTGGGGCTGGGGATGAAGTCGCAAGTCACGAAGAAAGAGGACGGAAAGAAACAACTTTTGTTAGCGTGTGACTCAGACTCATTTCCACATACTTGTCTAAGCAATTTAGATGATGTTATACGTATTATTTGAAAGTATTGACTCTTAGTCGCCATATACTATTTTATTAACCATCAAAATCCTTGTTTCTCTCCCCACAGAATGCAACAATGATTCATTTTCCACTCAAGGGCTTGTGCTTTCTTCTTCCACTGACACGCAGTCAGCCTACACCAAGAAATCTTGCCACGAACTTGCATCAGGTTAGTCAAAATGATCGAAAAGACAAACAAACAAACACTAAATTATGAAAAAGAGGAAAAACTCCTACTTAAGTTTTGCTTTACGCGGTACGCCGTAAGTTGCACTTTTTTTCGTTGATCAGGGTATGTTTTGGTTTGTTCTAGGTTTCCAGCGAAGAAGTCACGACACATAAAGAAACCGTTAGAATTGGTAAAGAAATTACCGACCGTTCGATCCTAAGTGACAGCACAGCAAGACTTTGCTCCAAATCCCGGATCTTCCGTGTAACAGAAATACCGAGCGAAGTTGACGTCACAAAAATGAATCCACCTGCTATACGTGAGTTAACTTTATAATTATGCGATACCATGGGCATGAAAATCTTTCAAAACTTTATCAAGGCTTAATTATTAAACTCGAAGTACATGTCTTTGGGTCACCTTTGAGTAGCTTATGAGTGAAAGAGCTAATATAATTTATCACTGAGACTCTTTTTCCCGACTTGAAAGTTCCTTTGTGTTCGTTAGAATCAAGAGCATATAAACAGTTTGTATTCTCTATCTGGAATATAAAATTTCTCGAATATCATAGCTGACAGAATTTTCCTTGAAATCAGTATGGCTATCAGAGGTTGGAAATTAAATGATGTCATATGTACCGAAGTAAAACTGAACGTTGCTGAATCTGCGTCACAGTATTTATTGAGACTCGCAAGGAACTTAAACAGTTATCCCTCGGCGGAATGTGTTTTTTTCTTGAGGGTATAACGTTTGAAGATTTATGCAGCAAAAGCCCACCTTTCAAGGGAAGAAGTAGGAATAATTAAGATTATTTTTTTTATGCTTGCCATTCGCTCTGACGAAGGATCCGGACAAACGCTCGAAACGTCAGTTTTTTAAAGTTCTTAACGGTGGCCAATTTATTTTATCAGTTGATAACACTAGATTATCCTTTTTTATGGATCCCACATCAGAGCTTTTCATATTAAGCAACAAGGGCTGACCCAGAGAAAGAGAACAGGAGAACATCATTGACTACTCAATAAACCTTCTTTACTTTTATTTACAACCAGGACGAGCTCGCAGACAGAGTTATGTCTATGAACTGTGCGACGATGGATTGGACCTCCAGCAAGCGGCCGCTACTTGTCCTTTTCAATTCATACCAAAGTGCAAAGTAGAATACTTGTCGTGTGCTTGGCTTGTAAATTGTCAAGGACTGATGGGTATGGCATTTAGAAAGCGTGTTTCAGCTGATAATTATATAGCAACCAGCCGAGCTAACGTTAGGACTAATATTCACATTGGAGGCAGTAGAAAAGTCACATGCCTACCCACTCACCTACAGTACTCAATTGTTTGTTGTGGTTACTATTGTGACACTTGACTTAGATTTATAAAGCTGACAGGTCCATGTTTTCCTTATTATAAAACAACTGCTCGAAAATAAATCACTGTAAATTTCATTTGTAAATAAAGTTTTTGTTTCCAAGATCTTGTTAATGATTCTTATAAATACAACAAATTTTAGTTTACAGTGGTGAAAAGAAATGTGGTATTTAATATGGTACCTAAGTCGATTAACTCATGCTTCCCATTAGCTTTTTCAAGTTAACAGACGCTAATCCTTTTTGGGGGGGGGAGGGGGGAGTTATGAGGTCGATTCTGAAGTAAATATGATAATATGAGCACTCTGGTAAGCAGACGGCTCTTTTTATGGTCCAAAACATTTGGGGGAAGTTATGAAGTCGATACTTAAATAAATATAACAAATATACTTAGGTATGACACTCTCGTAAGAAGACAGCTCTTTTTACGATCCAAACCTTTTTCAATACCCTTTTTTTTTTCTTCCCAGTCAAACTCTGTATTTACACATTCCCCGGCGCAAACAGACACTCTCGTAAGCGGACGCAGACACTTTTAAAAGGAAAAATTGGATTTTTCTTTCGTTTATGTTCTCTACCAAGTGGACACCCTAAGCATAATAAGTGACTCTAGGCAATGCAATTTGTCTTTAATTTGCAAATCAAAAAGAGTATAATCTTTGACAGAGCAACAAAACGGAGAGGACCGGTTTTTGTTAATCCCCATTTGCCCGCAGGAAAGCAAGCTATCCGTTCGTTTGACAAGAACAAAAGTCCGATATAACATTTGTAGTGGTCCTGTTCGTCATGGTCTACTTTCCTTTCATTTCAGGATTGCACGCGATTAAAAAAAATTTCTTGTTGAAATATGTTAGCAGGTGTGATCGGCACATCATGAAACTCTGAAGAAAAATTTCTTCTTTGAAGAGAGATTGTAACCAAATGTATCGCCTCTTTTTCCCTCTTGGTTCTAAGTTCTCACCATCATACTTGGTACCACTTAGACTCAATGTTGAAAAGTCTTCCTTACATGTACATCCCTGTCAGGGATGCGCTTTCAAGATGCAAATATTTTGTTTTTCGAGGGATGGGTCCGCAAAGCTTAAGGTAGCTAAAACCAAACTCTGGAGGGAACTGCAGGACTATCAGCCAATATGAATTTGAAGTTTGTGTCCCTGCCTGATTTCAGAGATTTTGGTGTGGTCTATAAACCGTATTATTATATGGCAAGGTAGCCCTGGGTCTTACTGTGGTTGGTTCTTAATCGGTCGGGATTTTGCCATCCAAAACGGTCATAAACCGTGTATATATATTCTCGAAAACCGACAAAATCAAAATTTGTAGCTAAAAAATTGCGAAAAAGAAACCCGTAAATATCATTCTCATTCTCTGTAAGAAAAAAAAAAACTGGGAAACAAGTCATGCAAATTTTATCATGATCTGGAAACCTCTGAAAGAAGCAAAGGCGAAAGCCAAGAGGCAATTTACGATTTAATCAACGAACAGAAAGGCTTTGAGACCAGCAAGAAGATGCTTAATGATATGAACACTCTTATCCACTACATAGATGCAAATGAAATGAAAAGCCAAAGAATTAAAGCCCTAACTGCATCCGACCTTGACCACCTTTGTCGATTTTTTTTTTCATGAAAATACGCAGGAAAAATGGAGAAGAGTAAGGCAAGCCAGCAACAGTATTTTCGGTTTTCAGCGATGCTTAAACGAGAGGAAAAATTCATTTACCTAGTTAAGAACAACGAGTTTGAAAAATCAAGAATTGTAAGCTGCGAATCGGAGTACAAGTATAAGGCGCTTAGGCGATTGTCGAAAGCGAAGTAGATCCTCTTTTTGAAGCAGTAGAATTCGGCAATTCCAATCCAGTTAAGTCTAGTTGCACTAAATCTCGGTTTCTGAGCTAAAGAAGAAAACTCTCCGTTATGATTTATTAACGCTGAAATAATTTCTTTTCAAACTCATGGAAGCTTTGTCTTTTCGAGTTGCTCACGTCATCAAAAACATGTCACGGTGGAAACCCTTTAGAATTCAAGAGACCGGAAGTGCTTTTTGTATGTAAAATAAACAAGTTTGGTACGAGTGCCATTTGATAAATTACCTACTAAACGTGCTTGCTCAAGCCCTACTGGGGAATGTTGGCTCTCGGTTGCTTTTAGTACTTCAACGACCTCGGGCCATATTTCCCAGTACGGCCCTTGCGCTTAGTTAGTACGAAGTTAATATTGATCTCGAACTGCCGTTTTTCTGAGATAAGGTTTCATATGAATTAAAAGCTCATGAGTGTAAATTGAAAATATCAGTCAATCATGCATATTATCAAAGATTTGATAGTGGGAAGATGTTTAAAATAGCAGTACTTTCAAGACATAGCTAAAGATATATTATTAACCTCAACTGTGCAAATTTCTTAACATGCAAAGAGTATAAGAACGATTCTTATCAAAATTTAAAAACCTTTGAAAGCACTGTCTAACACATACCGAGGCATTGAGCTTTTACTCTACATTCAAATTTTGATTTCAGTTTTAGATTAGATAACTCAAGATTATCTTTACAACATAATCTTTGAATCAGCCCCTTTATGTAAATAACGTACCGAAATCCTTCTCTTGCAAATAGACGTTTAACGCCTTAGCAATATACCAACGTTACCCAAATTGCGGTACCCTTTGAACGGTCATATTTAACTTTTTTTATCAGTTGATCCAATCCATACAATAGTGGTTTCAGGCTTCTTCAACATTCCATTTTTCCACGAGAATTGTCTCCTCAATCGCTTGATGTACATTGTGAACGTGGAATAATATGATCCGACAAAATGATCTGCATAAGCGCAAATTAGCTGCTCGCACAAGCCCAGTATGTCTTGAACAATAGCAGGACCTTCATTTTCAAAGCGTAGCTCATTGAGAAAATCCTCAGGAAAAAATAAATTATATCCTTCGTCACTGAAGGGCTTAAACCAATCCTTGTTTTGTTCGTCGGTTGCTATATAAAGAGTTTTAGTTAAGTTGAGAGCATTACGCGCCTTTAAACGATTTAGCCAGAATTCTTGCTTCACGCCAGAGCTGGAAGGATGATCTGTCCTTCGAACGTGAATTGCGCTGAAAGGGCGACCTATCATTTGCAAGACTGTCTTGACCCGTTTGCGAATATCGGGCGCAAAATGAATAAATCTCATTATCCAATCATGAATGCTTAAAACAGCATGCTTATCGGAAAATAACAATTCCCTGTTGTACAAAGATCCTTCGGAAAAATATAGCATTTCTTCCTGTTTGTCCGACAGTTCGTCCCTTATTCCCCACACAGGTCGAAAACTTGAATTGCCAAACTGTTTCAATTCTTGCCTGCAGATTCGACGATAAAGGGGTAGGTCACCAGGATTTGGCAAATTCGAGTTTATGTGCTGTTGGAGAAGAGTCCATTTTTCATTATCCGTCTTTTTGGGAATCGCATCAACCCAAATCCCTACCAGACCGTTGTGACAAACTTGTCTCCAGGTTAAGTGATGGTAGTCTTTTACGAACTGTTGATGACTAGAAATGACTTCCTTGACGGGAAGTAGTTTAGACAACTCTTTCAGGTCAATGACTTTAGACAGTGGTAGCAACTTGTTTGCGGGTAGCATGTTGTATACTTCATAACCAGCAGATATCTTTCGACTTCTCTTCAAGCGAAGTATTTCCTGGTGTGGAGCTAATGGATGAACTATAAGAGTTCTGTTTAACAGCTTGGCTAAAATAACCGCATTTTCGAAAGCGACGCGCTGGTTATTCCATCCCCCACCAGGAGGTTGATAAGACAAATATTTCACTCCTTGGTTGTTTTCACATACGAATCGCCCGTTGATATACACGCGTTGTTTAGATAAACACATTATTTCGTAGTCTAAAGATCTTCTCCACTGACTTGAAGAATTGAGTCGAAATTTCATCATAATGATAGTCACGAAAATTAGACAAACAAAAGTACAACACATGAACTTAACTCTCATAATCATTCCCATCACAGTATAGTGATCTTTAAGGATGAAAATTTTCAGTTTACGCATCACGTATCGAAGTATGGCAATAAACCAAGCGAGGTAACACCTGTTTGCTGTCCTGAACGAACGAAGCAGAACATTTTGGTTTGTAAACAACGGTAAATAGGCAGGCCTGGTTTGTTTCCTCTCCATTTGAAATGCTTTGTGGTTTTTAAGAGAAACAAGCAAAGAAGAGTCATCGAACAATGACCTCATTTCACAGACGGTTGCCTTTTGGCCACCTAACTCTGGTGGCGAATTTGTTCTTCGTGAATCAGTTAGACCAATAATAACAGGTAATATTCTCACGAATAACTTTCCAGCAATTCGTGAGAAAACCAGGCTCGGTGACCAACCAGTCCTTACAGAAAAAATGCAATCAAAGCGCACCTGCTTCGACGGCGCTGGGAAATGCCCCCCCCCCCCCCCCTCATGCTTTTTGGTACTGTTTGAGTTTTACCGAGCAATGATCTATGAGGAAACATTTTTGAGGTGTTGCAAATTTTATTTAGACTGTGGATGATGAAAAATGAGTTTATCCTCTGATGTAAACTTCCAACAAACAAAGGCTGTAAATAAAGAAAAAAATGAGCCAGTTTTGAGGGAAATACTTCATAACGTTTACGGAATGCGAAAATTTCAAACTTTTCGCCCTAAATTGTAATCTCAGGTTGACATAACACTTATCAACCCAAGCTCGAGCAAAGTGTCAAAATGACAGGAGCCTAGTGTCAAAACTCGGACACTGGAGTTTAAAGGGGATAAGTTTCTAAAGAAACTGTGGTGCTGTGTCGGTGGGAGAGTATAACAAGATAATTTTGCAATTGGTTATATCAACTGAGTTGATAATGTTAATTGGCCACTGTAAAGAGTTTCAAAGCTAATGTTTCGAACGTTAGCCCTAAGCTCTAGGGTTTAAAATCAGACACTTATGTTTGAAAGTCGGACACAAGTGTCCAAAACTGGACCTGGTATCTTAAGTCAGACACCTATTGTAACCAACGCACCAGCAATAAATTTAAGTGGAGTTTAATTTCCTGACGACTCGACCGAAATCTCCTATTTACATGCCATTGCCAGTGTTTTCTAACGATTTTGGAATGCGGCTGCATTAGAACGTACTTAAGATTACCTTTTAACTCGAGCTTACACTTTTTCTATTCGCGTGATCCGCGCGAAAGTCAAACGTATATGGATAGCCGCGCGGACTGGGGCAGGTAGATTGGTTTCTACACTTATGTTTAAAATCGGACACTGGTGTTTGGAATGGGACAAAAATCTTCAAAATCGGACACTAGTGTCCATGGTCTAAAATCAGACACTTATGTAAAAAATTGGAATGGTGTCCAAAATCGGATACTACTCTCCAAAATCCTACACTAGCGTTGAAAATGGCACAACAGTTGAACATTGATGCCTAAAATCAGATACTATAAACTTTTTGTCTCAAATGTGACATTGGTGTCTACAATCGAACACTAGGTCGAAAAGCGGACACTGGTACACGAGTGTCTAAAACTGGACATATGCTTCCAAAATTGGACAGTCGTGTCCAAAATCGGACACTACTTTTTTAAAATCGGACGCTTGTGTCTAAAGTCGGACACTAACGTCCAAAATCGGACATAAATTTCTAGGATTGGATGGTAGTGTCTAAAATCGGAAACTATCGCTTAAAGTCGGACACTAGCGTCTAAAATCGGACATCAGTGTCCAAAAACCAACGCCTGTGTCCAAAATTTGACACTGGTATCAAAAATTGCATGCTACTCTCTAAAATCGGACACCAATGTCTGAACTCGGACACTAATTATTAAATCCATTTGGTGTCTAAAATTTGACACTTGTTTCTAAAATCGAACGCTAATGTTTCTGAAATTGGACACTAATGTCTAACATCAGAATTTAGTGTCTGAAATCGAAGGTGTCTAAAATTGGACACTTGCGTATACAATCAAACCTTAGTGTCTAAACTTGAACACTAATGTCACGACTACGCAATATTGGAAGGAGACGGCAAAAGTTAAAGATCTCACCACTTGATTGATTAATTAAGACTTCCCATGAGGCAACTCTCAAGAGGTTTTGATTTAGTCTGTAGATGAGACGCTTGTGTGTCATCTTTAAATTGAAACCTGCTAAGCACTACCTTCTTTAGATACTGTTTGGTATACTGTAATGGCAGTTTGCATCATCAGTTCTGCCACGAGGAAATTGTGTCGTGTTACCATGCAAGTTAAGCTTCTGAGCTTTACTTTCATTTGGTACAGTCAAATGATTTGACTATCGCAAAACTTGATATTAATTTTTTGCTTTCAAGTGATCGTTAAAACCAGCGGTAGTCAGCTTTTCTACGACCCAGGGCGAGCGGGTTAATCTCCTAATTACATCATTCAGTGTAAACATGTGAGGTGGTGTTCTCATGATCTCATAGCCCGGGAACATGAGAACGGCGCAAAGAGATGGTCTTTTGCGCCTCGCTAAATCTCTGTTTTGCACTTTTTGTTTTATTTTTTACAATTATTATCACTTTAGGATGCTGCTCCTGCTGGTTTGACTACTACTCTATGACAGTCGTGGAAAGAAGCAAAGAACACGATAATTGGTGAGCAACGCGAATTCTATCACAAACATAACTTTGAACCATGGTCTTCTTTGGATGCTTGGATTCATAATGGTACATCATATTAACCGCGCTTTATGTCTTAACAGTCAGATTCGAATTGAAGACGACAACGTGAAATCAATTTCCAAGTGAACATAACGATTAAGTAGCGAGGAAAACAAGGAAATTTGAAGCAGGTAATGACAGAAATATGTTTGCGCTGCTCAACAATGTCGAACCACGGAAATCGTAATTTGTTGATAATGGCGATTCCCAAGTAATCATACAAAAGGGTTGGAATGTTTCCAAGGTCAGTGAGGTTTCAGTGGTATCCATATTGTTGAGTAACGTACCTATATTTTAGAAATTATGGACACAGTCAAGATGTTACGATCCTCGTACTATTCATGGGTGAATAAGCACGATTGTTGACAGAGACTTTACCTGTAATCGATTGAACCAATGAAATCAAAATAAGCAAAAGTCCTTGTCTTGCAACCTGCTATTTTTAGTCTTGGAGACATATTTTTCCTGTTGTTAGTTTGCTGCGTCTTTTAAATTTTTTGTTTCAGGTAGCTATCAGCAATCCTTGCGAAAAAGGTGACGTTTTTCGATTAATTTATTATTGGATGTGAAAAAACTTTGCAGAAGTTTCTTCAAATTGCCTCGAAAGTCCTTTTACGCTTGTTTCCAAAAATTTTTCGCATTTGATGAAAATAGAACCGCATTTACAAATAATGACAACAACAATAGAGCAGTTTTATGCTCGTATATCAGACAAAGGATGGGCATAAACATCAAAAGCAACCCACGTGCCAAAGCAATTGCCTGAAAGACTCTCTATTATCCACGAGCAGAGCCCAATTCACAGATGAACTGTTTTTCTAGTTCTTTCTCGGATTCCAGGGAATGGGAGTAATGCAAAAATAACTTGACTGTGATACTCAGGAAAAAAACTTATATGAGGCACGTTCCATTAGTTTCATCCTTAGTGGATCTGAGAGCATCCCACAAGCACTAATTACAGATCTGAAGCCAATTGGCGTATCTTGCTGGCGCTGCGGTAAACGAAGTTACAAATTAGCGTGGCGTGCGTTTGAGGATTACCCTGGGGTAGTAAGAAAGGGGGGCGGGGGGGGGAGGGTTAATTAAGATAGCATTCGTATGCCAAAAGGGGGCAATGCAAATAATGCGATGTTTTTAATCCAGGAGTCACGGGTTTTTATATTCCAGAACATGACGACTGAAATGATAACTTTGGTTAATATACATGTAGATTATTTAGCTTGTTCGTTTTGAGGTTATTCAGGCTTAGAGCCTTTGCAAGAAACCATACAAAATAATAATAAAAACTCAGATTAAATTATAACTTAAATTTAGGGTTTAACAGGCTTCTAGAAAATTTCCAACATGACATTTTATTGCCAACTTTCCAGTGTTTTTTTAATTGTCCTAAGACAGAAACAGGTCAGGTTTGCCTTATCTCTAGACAGGGTCGATTGAGCAAAGTCATCAATGTTTATGGTTAATGATCGATTTGATAGAAGTTACTGTTAAGTGGAGAGTGTTCTTTCTTTCTTACTTCATCGGAGATGAAAAAATATCCTCAACTAGTTAAAAGAAAAGCCCTTTTACGAGCTAGGTAATCAGGCAAAATTTGTTTGCTAATTAGACCATATTATGGTCTACTTGAGGAACAAATTTTGCCTCAGTTATTATTTGAGAAAATTTCCTCATGGATACTCAGCTAAGATGTCAGCAAAATTATGAAAAAGTCACAATAAAAGATTTCAGCTCTCTTTTAGAGTTGAACGATACACGTTCTTGAAATTCAGTCCGGACGGACCACAGTGATCATATGGGGAAATGTTTTAGCTTGCATGGTTACCGAGACCTTAGACGCAGAAGCTGTCATCTCGGTAATAGGAATGACCCACCTTTGGTGAAGCATTTGCAAAAAGAGAGAGTGGATTGGCGAGATCTCTGAAAGTAGGATTGCTATGTTTACAAAGTTTATACAAAGAGATCCTTAAAGGAAAATTGATATTTGTAGAATATTTAATTTATTTCATCATTTCTGAGATTGGAAACATTGTGACCACCTATCGAGACACACTGACACCACCTGTTAAGGCTTCGCTCGTATCCATGTACCTTAAAACAGTGGAACAATCGCTCAAATGGAAATAACAAAACACCATTTAAGTTTCCAAGCTTTAAACGATCGAAATCACCACCGAAAATGATGGCAAAAAAAGGTGTGTTATCTACTAACAGTGATTTGTGAAGCTTTTGTGGTTGTTTGCACCATCGTTTACATGTGGTTTTATGAAACAATCAGTCAGGCTGGTCTTAATTAATTTTAGCCCCGACTCGCTTATTCAGGTGTCTAGTCTTAAATTATTACAATATTATTCCTTTATCTTCTACTGCACTTTATCTCGACTTAATTTTTCATTTTTGATTAAAGTCAATTTCTTACGATTTGCTTACCTAAACACGTAAAGAAAAAACTGCAACATTTCTATTGTCAGTAAAATGTACTTATAATAACAACGTATTGTTCACTTTAATTTGCTAAGCGACGGATTCAAGCTTTGTGTGCTCATCCTTTGTTTATCCATAAGATTGATGTTTAAGTTTTGTTAATAGTTACTTTCGTTGATTTTTTTTCTTATCCTTTTTTTTTCTGGGTTTATAAGGGGCCATGACTCATGAGCAATGAAATGGTGTATCTATGCTCTGTGCTATGCATTGTCATCAATTAAATTCAAAAACGATATATCATGTGGTTTTCTTTTCCATTTGTAATTTTTTTCGACTTCATGCATCTATTTTTAAAGTAATCTTGATGCAAATTATTTTTTTCGAGGTAAAATCAAACGTAATTATCTAAAAGAGAACTATCTCGAAGACTATAGTTCCTTACGTTAAGGCACGGTAACAATATACAAATAAATATTAAATGATGCTTTAAAATCACGCAAGATTTGAACAGAAACAGCTTCACAGAGGGTTCTACAGACTAAAAAAAATTTGCATATCTTTGTTGTAGATTGCATTCACTGCTCTAGCGCGAGAACTGGAGTAACACACAGGACGAAGCATTGCAAGAGAAGGACATCATCTGATAATCTGATTCTCCTTTGTTCTCTATATGCCCTGTGCTTGATAAAATCTGTGGCGCATGCGCATCACTGGATACCGAAGAGAAACGAAATGAACCACTATGTTCACGTTGGACCAGCACATATTGTAAAACGACAAGCATTTTCGCAGAAAATGCGCTTCGAAGTTGTATATGACGATAGTATTGGGGATTTGGACGAGGAAAAGTACGGTTTAATTACAGGAAAACTCATTCCAGAGGCAGTAGATTATTTCCATGAAGCTTTCAGCGTAAAGCCAACTAAACAAGCTATAAAGTTACAACGGACGTGTCAAAATAATGCTTACTTTCTGAAAAACCTAAAAGGAGACTCTGCAGGCGATATTCAGTTTTGTAAGCTAAATTGTGTTAACACGCAGTGCGGGCCTGTGAACGTGCCTGCCGACCACCTAGATCAATGTCGCGTGTGTGATAAGGATGGTGTCAAGTGTTTCAATGTCCCGGGTGAGGAGTGGGAGTCAGGAATGGGTGTAGAGTCACGTGATTTTATACTGTACGTGTCTTGCATACAAACGGACCACTGCAATGCGGCAAATGCAGTAGCGTACGCATCCTATTGTCAACAGGAGCATGCACTCGACAGACCTGTTGCTGGGTTTGCTAATATCTGCCCTAAACGCTTAGATACGGATCCCAGACACTACCCGAATTTGCTGTCTACTGTAAAGCATGAAATATTCCACGCTCTGGGATTCAGTGCGGGACTTTTCGCGTTTTACAGAAATGAGCACGGTGTGCCATACACGCCGAGAGAAAAACACGGTCTACCTCCGTACAACGAGAAATACGGTTTGTATCAATGGAGCCCCAAAATAGTTCAAAGAATAGAACGAAAGCAATGGGCGACGCGGCACGGAGACGTGTCACATCAGGTTCACATGATTGTGACGCCACGAGTAAAGCAAGAAGTACGAAGGCATTTTAACTGCCCGAGTTTGGAAGGAGCCGAGATCGAAAACCAGGGCGGTATAGGAACAGAATACACTCACTGGGAAAAGCGTTTATTTGAGAACGAAGCCATGACAGGTACTTACACGCAAAATCCTGTTTTCTCGAGGATAACCTTTGCTCTTATGGAAGATACAGGCTGGTATAAACCAAACTACAGCCTAGCGGATGAACTCGATTGGGGAAAGGGACTCGGTTGTCTTTTTACCAAAGCGAGCTGTAAAACATGGATGGAGAAACACCTACGAGAAAAGCTACCTGCGGTGCCTTTCTGCTACGCCATCAAGAAAACTCCTCTGCACATGCGGTGTACCCACAGTAAGCTGTCGGTAGCTTTGTGTAACCTTCGTAAGTACGGCCGGGCCATACCAGAAGAGTATCAATATTTTAATCATCTACCAATCAGCGAAACAAGCCCAGGCTTAGGAGAGCTCGGCAGTGCGCGCGGCGTGGTTATTCGAGACACCGCGTGGTACGGTGGCGCTGTTCCATTAGCAGACTACTGCCCGTTCTATCAGAAATTCACTTTAACCGAAACGGATGGCGCAAAACGTGAAACAACGTGCACAGTGCCAGAGAACGCGCCCGCCCGCCTTGATAACTACGCTTTGGAACATTACGGTCCAAGCGCGAAGTGCGTCGAACAAGGTCGCGCGTGGTTGGCCAAGAAGGGATTTTTAACAAGAACAATGGTGGATTGGGGAAGCGGATGTTACAGGTTCCATTGCGACGGAGGATTGCAGGTGGAGGTTGGAGGGGAGTTTTACACTTGTCATCGCAAGGGACAACATCTTGAAATTCTTGGCTCCCTGAACGACTGGAAGATTAATGGCTCACTGATTTGTCCCTCTTGCGAAGAATTCTGCGGCGTCCATAAAGGCTGTCCACAGGAAATGAAAAGTTCTTCCGAAGGGATTGCGTTTGTTGAAGGAGAGAGACCAAACCGTAGAAACAATGCTCACAGTTTTAGGATATCGACCTCAGAACTAATTTATTTCTTAATTTCAAGAGTCTTTTTAATTTTTACCGTGATGGGGTGTTTTGTTCCCGCTTTTCATTTCTTAGATATTTTTGTCTGAAAAAAGTTTGTTAACTCGGAGATAGGAAAGTAAAATCTGTTCAAAGAACCAAGTTTTATCAAAGCACTTGTTATTTTCATTATTAGCCACTTTGTGATGCTCCAATGGTCTATACCACACATTTTATCCTTTGAATAAGCTGGATCCATCTCAAGGGATTTTTAGATTCAACTTAACCAGTCTCCCTGAAATAATGTCACGTGCACATAGCGTGTTGCCCAAATGTTTTGGTGTAGAACGACGGGATGCCACTTGGGACATCCACATGACCAAATTCGCCGCACCTGATTGGATATCTTAGATCACTGAAAACGGGATTGATCCTAGGAGTTATTTCAAGGACCATCCTCAACATGGATCGTGCATGAGAATCGTGAAAAATTCAATCTGTCAGCCTGGAAAACAATAGTTTCATAAAACGTTTGTTACTGCAAAGAAAATCAGATCACATTCGATGTAAATAGAGCCTGAAGATCACGCTAAAGTAACCGGTAGTTGACATGCTTTCCCTTCCCTCCGTCAAGCTTACGCGCTCGTCTTTAGCCCCCCCCCCCCCTTCCCTCCCCTGCCCTACTCAAAATTTGGCTGGGTAGGATGAGAGGAATGCAAATTTTTCATAGTCGAATTTAAAAATGTTCTGTATCCTTTTAGGATTACATAGTAACGAGAGTTTTCTTGATTCTTATTTTCAAATAAACAAACGGGATAAGATCTCACAGAATATAGATCATCCATTAAATGAAAGCGTGGCAGTTTTACCAACCTAAACAAACAAATCTTTATTAGAAAATCTCATTCTAAATAAGTCTTAACTTTGAACACTCACTCATTAGTGGAACGCAAATTTGGTGTCTGAGCGTATTATGCATAAATTTACAAATTGTACAAGAAATGTAATTTGCTTTATGAGTTCTCAAATTCAGCTGCACGTAGCTTGTCGTGTTGCGAGGCGGTAAGATGCGATGTCTTCTCTTGACAGTGTGCCCCGCCCACCTGACAGCTACGTGATCAACAAGGAGACCATCCTTCTTTTCGGCCTCATGAATGCGACCTCGTCGAATGAGGTACGGCTCCGTCGAGCCTGAGTATAGTCTAGCATATTTACAAATTACTAATCCAAGGAGTTCTGTCACATCGTACCGTACAAATGAGCTAATCCCTGAAGGATATAGATCCTTAGATAAGTATATCTCATAGCCCTGAGTTCGTAACGGTTCAAAATGTGACAGGTTGTTTACATGAGTAATTACATACAAGACATTTGTTATGCTACGAAATTTCCTCTTTTCCATTTGTTTTAATCTGTAATGAAGAATATTGCTGATATTTCTTTCTTCGTTTCTTGATATCAGCATTGCATTGTACGGCTGTTTTATTTTTGCCATGATTCTTTGAAACTTTTCCTGAACATATCGTGTAAAACGAATGTAGTTATCGGTCCATTCTTGTGCCAGCGCTGTCCGTCTCCTGGACAGAAATCGTATGTCAGAGGTTGCTATGGATCCTGCACGAAAATATAACACATCCTCCTTAAGACTGCTTAACTCGGAGATGATCCCTCTTATAACAGGTTTGGGATGGTAAGAACCACTTTTCACCTCAAGTCCATAATCACAAGCAGGGTCTACTGCAGAAACAGGGAATGACAAAGGAGAAAAGTTTTGCGCTTCGAGCACTTTCCAAGCGTTTTTATTAGTTGCAGATGGCACAAAATCGACCCAAAAACCCACTGAGTCGCGATGACAGACATCGAACCGTGTCAAGTTTTCAAAATTGTTTACAAACTGTCGATGAGGTACACTTCGAACCCTGATCAGCTTGGATAAGTGATTCAGATCTACTATGGAGGAAATTGGGACGGTGAATTTTCTGTCCAAAATGTCAAAGACCTTTGAGTCAGGCTGAAAAGTTCGTTGGACGACTCGCGAAAGTCGCTTTATTTCTAGTTCACTGGCCAAAGGCTGAGCGAGAAGAGTTCTGTTTAGCATTTTGGATATTATGACGGCATTCTCAAAAGCTTGAAGCTGTTTACTCCAACTGCCAACTGGTGGCTCATACGACAGGTATTTTTCTTTCTCGTGGAATGGAATAAAAAAAAATCCATCGTCCGAGAAATCGCTTGACAGTACGACATCTGCAACAGGTTCTTCGTAAGACAATGTTCTTCTGTGACGGCGAAATATCTTTGCGGGTCTGTAGATCAAAGTTAGTGACACCATAACCAAAACCATGACAACGAAAAAGTCAAAGATTCTTTTCAACGAAGTCAGTGAACAGTTGCGAAGAACGTTTGGAAAACATACTCTGTCAACAATGTCTTTTGTCCCGGGCATGTCGGTGAACAAACTTTTGCAGCATTCATTGTTTCGTTTTGCGAACAATTTCTTCAGAGCTACTAGGCTCTTGAATTGAAGTAGTAAAATTCTCTAGATTTCGTCATCACTGGTTCAGAAGAGTCAGTGGTATTGGGGTAAAAAGGGGCTCAAATTAATTGGTTTTTGACAAAGTGGCGTGAAGTCATGGTGTGTTTGTTCTAACTGTGCATCTCATTGGCTCAATCTAACAAGCACTGCTCGGGCAGCAGGTAATTGATTACTCAGGCGCCAAATTACCCGTAAGCACATTGATAAGTTATTTCAGTCGTCAAAACCTTCTATCAGCCTCTTTTATGAGAAGGGAATTGATTTATAAATAGACGGTAATACGTTGGCGGGTGACGGAATGATGTTAGTTTATTGCCATGAAGTTTATTCTGGGAAAAGAGCCTCACCTAGCAGCCGAAGCTCTAGGGACTAGTGTTGTTTGAGACAATTGTCGAAATGCAAGGGCCTTCCTAACGGTTTGCGAGTCATTCATGATTAGTTTTTCACAACTTTTAACCTTCACAACCTCGGCGTAACGGCTAGTTCTCTATATTCCAACAAACGACAAGCATATATGAGTAAGGCAAGGAAATAGTTTTGTAAAATCAAAACCGAAGGACGTATTTACTCAACCGCAAACACACATCTGGACCAGAATAACGTTCCAACACGTGTCATGTTGGACGCAGTTAGTACCCCTACTGTTTCTTTACAATCGTTAGAATTTTCGGATAACCTCTATGAAGTTTAACTTCCAAGGATTGGAAGATTAAGATGGCTACAGCTGACGCAGCTTAGTGCCAAAGCAATCTTTGTCATGATATTGTCCGCGCGAAGTTTTGCGCAGTTAAGTGGTAAAAATTCTGGTCAATCTACGGCTAACGGTTAATATATTTCCATTGTGATCATAAAAAAATACGGTTAATTTTTTTGCTGCCAAAACAATTAAAATCTGTTAGTTTTCACGCATAACAACTAAAATTTTTGGCCGTTTTACGGCTAACGGTGAATTTCATCGGGACCCATTTGTCGCCTGCGTATTTCATCGTAGTAGACTCTTATAAAAATTCTTGCATTTGCAATTCGACGATTCGATATAAATGATCAAATTTAAAGGCTGAAGACAAACTAGAGACTAATTTAAGTTTTGAATCTGATACTGGGAGGGGCGCCTAAACTAAGTTACTCTACTTTTTTTCCAGATCTATCACGAAGCGACGTGAAGGAATTGAAATCCAGTGCAATCTTAGAATTCCTCATCAAAAACGAGCAAGTAAACGATACGCTTGCCTCACAGTTTATTCATTATTTCCCATTTTACAAAATTAACAAAAATATTATTTGATTAAAGAAACAATCATAATGAAACTAGATCAAATTTGTCTTTGCTGCCTCTAGGATTCTTCGATCATCGTTAACGACCTGCAAGAAAAATTTTAAAGTTAATCGCATTATTAGAATAGAACTTATTCTCTTGTGGTCATTCTTTTCCAAGTTTTTCTTTCTTTCTTTGAGCTTCAAGTAAATTTACCAAATAGTATTGTGATTTATTATACCTTATTCCTTTAGGTAAACTGTTATTTCTTTTTTTCTCCTAATTCCTGCACACATCGGAGCAACGTTTCATTTTAGCTAAGGGCTTTGAGGCGCTGCATTTTTCATCCGGGACAATCTGTCCATTTGCTACGTAGATGCAATCAACACGAGGCTGGGAAACCATGCCTAGGAGAGAATATTTTCAAATAAGCATTATTTTTAATATTCAGTTCATATCAGCAAAATCCCCAAAGTGGCACATGTAAAGACCGACAGTTATACCAAGAGTGAGGCAGAACTATGCGAGAAGGGGAGTAAGTTTCTAAAAAATTTGTGGTGCTGCGTCGGTGGGGGTATTATGAATTGAATTGATAGTGTAACTTGACCACCGTAAAGAGTAACTAAAGAGTTTCTAACGTGTCAGGTGTCAGCCCTCTTTTAGAGCGAACACGACGAAGGGCGAACGCTCGAAACGTGAGCTTTTGAAACTCTTTACATGGGTCAATTTTAAATATCAATTCTGTTGATAAATACAGAACTATGCAAGCAAAGACAGACAAAGAGGATGGCCATTAAATGCCCTCAGTTAAAATCCACTTATTTCAAATTATAATTGTATTGTCGGAGAGGGGTCTGATATCTGATGAGCTGAGTACAAAGAGAAGATAATAACAGCAAGACACTTGATGATATTAGTAAATTTGTGAATAAATATTGGTGGCGGTGATAATGACGATGACGAGAATAATAATGATGATGATCATAACAAAATCACTTACTGGTGAAGGCGTAAACATAGTTATTATTTGACTTTCCTACTCCTTCCCAACAACCTTGCAGATTGAAACCATCCTTATCGTAGGTTTTATAGCCTTGGTCGCCCGACCAGCATTCTCCGTAGAACTGGACTCCGAAGACATCGTAATGTTTACTCCAAGCATCCTCAGCACATTTCTTTATCGTTTTACTCATGTGGTACCAGTCAATGCCGTTACGAAAATTTGCAACCAATTTTTCTAACGGTCGCTCCCCGATGTGTTTGTCCATGAAACAACCGATCGGAAAGTAACTCATATCCGAACCTGAAAGTTCGAGAATAAAACAAATAAAAGTTGTTGTTGAGTACCATTTACATCTGAAGCTGAATTTGAGCATTTAACTTTAACCTAGGGATAGGTAAAGCAATCTTTGTTTGTGTTGGTGTCAGCCTTAAAATGTGTCAATGCTGATCAGAGAAATGTCTGACTTTTAGGGTTTTCTTTCACTCCTCGTTAGCTCCACCCCTACCTTCTTAGTCTCTCCCTTCCTCCTCTCCATGAAACCTCTGTAAGCTCCTTCTCCTCTTCCCTAGTCTCTCTCTTATCCTCCTCTTTCTCTCACCTTCTCAAACTCCACGCCCTACCTCCTCCTCTTTTACATTAGTCTCACCCTTACTCCTCTATGTCCAACCATTCCATTCGCTCTGACGAATGGCAAATGCTAGAAACGTCAGCTTTTAAAATCTTCACGGCCAGTTTTACGTTCTCAACTCAGTTGATAGTACTAAATACCCTGTTACACCCCCACCGACGCAGCACCAGTTTCTTTAGAAACTAACCCTCTTTATCCATGTATCTTTAACCTCTGCTTTTCCACCTTCCTTTTTCTTCCTTTTTCTTCCTTTTTCTTTCTTCTCCTCCTTATCCTTCCCCTTTCTCCTATTATATACTTCTACCTTTACCTGCCCCTCTTCCCGCTCCTTCTCCTAGATATACCTCTCCCTCTTCCTCCACCACTTTCTTCCCTTCTGTTTTCTTTCTTTCTTTCTCCTCATTCTTCTCCTCTTCTCCTGCTCCCTCTCCTTTACTTCTTTCGTCGTCCTCTCAAAGCTGTTGCTCCTTCTTTTCCCATTCTCCATTCGGCTCTTACTCCTTCCTCTTTTCTTCCACCCTCTCCTCTCCCTTCTCTCTCCCTTCCTCCCCTATTCCCCCATCTCACTCCCATTAAACGAAACGAAGATGCCTACCTCCACAGCTGGCACACGGATATTGAACTCGCCATTTGTAACAGGGCACATTATTGCATGAAGTTTGTGAAGATGGCTTCTCAGTGCAATGATCTTCTGGCAGGGAAAGCCAGGAGCCATTTGCAAGCTTCCTCTTGCATTCCACCAGACGTGTTTTAGTGCCACCACCACCACCACAAGGTATCGAGCACTGAAAACATAGTGACGACAATAATATATCGCGTGGAAATCGAAAGTTGTGAAACATATGGTTTTGACGCCAGTAGGACCCCTATGAAATGTATCATGGGTATCTGCAAAACTCAGAAAACCGTGAACGCCAAAGATAAATAAGAGACGTTTTGTGTTTCAAAAGCTACTCCTAGATCACAAAGTGATAATTAATTTGTATATCTTATCCTCAACTCAGCTTAGAGCACAACTGACCTTTCAGAATAAAAGGAAAATGTTCGCGGTTTTCTGAGTTTCACAGTTAAATTACTCGGGCTACCAACGAATAAGTATCTATATTTAATTTCAACTCTGAATTTTGCATTTCTAGTGTTCTGATTGGTTCATTCAACTCCGGTTATCAGCTCGTACTCCAAGTCACCTTTTACAGAAATGCATTTAGCCAACTGTTGCAGAGCTAAAAAAGGGTTATCCAAATATCCAAACGTGCAGAATTTATTTGAAATCAATTTTAAAAAAAATTCATTCGCAAGCTTGTTAAAAACGAGATTGGCCAAGGCAAACTCGGTACTATGAGCTCGTCAAACAATTGTTAGATATTACGATAGTTTCTCTAAAATTAATATTTTCTGAGCACTTATTCGATGAGTTTTGGCGGGAACCAAAGAACTTAATAGATTTTAAATAATTGCCTTTACGAGCCCCAGAATCCTCTTCCTCTCAAGAAGGCACAGTGAACAACCTCACCAATAAGAGCATTCACTGATATTATTTAAAGCCTGGTATGCGCATGCGTTGTTTCTTACCTGTGTCCATTCTCCAGTAACCCACTGAGGCATACAATCTATATTGTTGCAGGGTTTGTAACTTTCTGGTTTTGACAAATTGGTGCAACTAGAATCTGGTAGAATTTTGGTGTACTTCTGTGTAATGACTTGTGCGCATGTCAGATTTCTGTGTTGCTGACCACCTCCACACAGTTCGGAACATTGACTCCAGGCTCCCAACTTATATCTGCGTGAATTGTAAGAGAACAATTATAATAAAAAAAACAAGGCTAAACTTAAAACAAAAACCAAAGTTTGGAGATTATGCGTTATACTTTGAATAGCCTTTATCAAACGATTGAGGCGACTAAAAGCTTGCATTTATCTTGAAGTGTGTCAAAGACATTTACCCATGTTAACGCTAACTGTTTAATCATAGTATCACTCGTTGTATTGTTGCGAGTTAATCCCGAGAATTAGTTTGATAGGCGCTACACTCTTTAAAGTTCTACGAATATAAGAGAACAACAATTTGTTATCACAAAAACACAAGAGGGCGAAATGCATTTTCCTATCTAGGATGGCTTCTCGCTCAAGCTTTGCGCACCATAGTATTTTCAAGCGTAAGACTCATACTTACTCCTTCGGACAAGGGGCCAGGTTACATAACTTGGACTCCGCTGGTTTAGTGTTCTTGTCACAATAATCAGAAGAGACCTCACTTGCGTCATCCTCACGGTGGCACGTGACTTTAATATGCTGAACACCTAATAGCAAATGGAATTGGCGTTTTACACACTTCATACGTTATACTTATTTGCACACGCCTCAATTTTACATCAGGCGTTAATCACCGAAGTTCAGCGACTTTGAAGTTGAGGAACTAGCTTTTGTCGGTTTGGAAGGAAAACTTAGTTCCACTTGTCGACAGGACGGGCGTGTTTCCACGCAGCTGATTTCAGGAATTGTCCGCTTAAGGCCGTATAAACGAAGTGGTTCTTTTCAAAAGACAGACCTAGTTCTGTCACTTTTTTCCGAAAATGGTACTCCGAGTGTCCAAATTTTAAAATTCTAAACCGACACACGTTTCACTCTTTTATGAGTAATTTTCGCTGCCTTCTTGACCCCGACGTGTTTAGCAACCTTTTATTACTTGTATATCTTTTAAAATGTCTACCTCCGGCACATGTGGTACTGCATTCGCCGTTGATCGTTTGGTTCCATTTGAAGGTTGTGCTTTTTCCATTTCCAGGGATATAGTAGCTATAAGATATACCCGGATTGCCATGTCTTCCAGGATGAACGTACTACAGCAAAATCAAGAAAAGAAAGTTAAATTGTTTGTACATGCAGTGGAGAGAGAGAAACAAAAAAAAAAACGCGGCTGGAGGTTGGTAAGCGAATATATCTTTAGATGTGAAATTATATGTCAAGGTTAAAATTTTGTTTACTTAGCTATTACATAGTCGATATGTAGCGGTGGCCACCTTAACCACATTGAAAACACGTAGATATAATGCATTACACAAGACATAGCATAGTAAGCAATATTTTGATTTTTCTTCTCGCTTACTTCAGTTAAATCAAAAGCCAAACCAACTATCGAACCCAGATCTCTCAGTCCACAGTTCAACGCTGCAGACAGTACGTGAGGTATACTTAAACACCGTTTTAAAAAAAAATGATAAAATCAAATAATTACCATCGCATCTAGGTCTTCATTTGTCGGTCCTCTGATAGTAATTCGCTCAGCATCAATATACTTTTTCATGTAGTGGTAAATGAACGTGCCTGCGGCCGCGTAAGTATTCGTCCAGCTTGGGACTGGGACGTAGTAATCGACTGCTTTGACTGCTTTCGTTGACTTTATACCTGGAAACACAAGGTACGGAAAAATTGTGAATGTTCGTGATCCAAAGGGAACTTAGAGACTGAGCTTTGTGAAATTTAAACCAAAGTAAAGTAAGAGAGATCTTCCAAATACGTGTTATTTATTGTAAGGATGATGTGAATAACTAGTTGACAGACGAAAAGCCAAAAAAGATAAGTGATGAATTGATAGGGGTTTTCAATGGGGTTCGGAAAGTTATTCAAAGTTTCAGTGTTTAGATCTCAGGCCTAGGCCCAACTCCGTCGAAAACTTTACCGAACATTACTTATCCCCCTTCTACCGGGATGGAGGAGGGGGGAGATATTATTCTTCGTACTCAGGAAGTTGTAAGATTTGTTCATCTCCTGAATCTGGACATTTGTCGCTCCTTTTGGAATGGTGAACATGATGTCTCCGTTGTTGCGCCCTGCAAAGTATAGAAATACGGAAGAAGTAAAAACAAACGAGAATGTTTATCAGTGCCTGTCTGTCAAACGAACATATGTGTATAATCATGCGTTAGGGTCGTAACCGTTATTTTAACATTATACATTCCTCTCAGTGTGAGCCTGCTAATTTCTTTTTCCAACACCATAACACCTCAATCTTCCGCTTGTTCTATCAAAGATCCTCCACCCGTTGGGAAAAAATATCAAGACATGATGCGATCAAAGAGTGTGGCGCACGATTTGAGTTTCTTCCCTGATAATAGTAGTTTTTAAATTCCAAAATACGATAAAATAGCATCACGAATGCTTCATTTAATATTCCCAATGAAACGGAATGAAGATGAGAAGGGGGGTATAAATATGTTTAAATCTAAGTCCCAGTTTTGATATCCAGTGTAAGAAAATATATTATAAACTAGTCAGAAAATCTGACTCCAATTATTACCATATACTCGATAGTCCTTTGTGTACATCCCCCCAACCAAAACACATGATCCACCTTCTCCTCCACAATTCAAACATCGATCCAATACTTTGCCAGATCTCAGCTTCTTATCACAACCGACCGGCTGAAAAATAACAGACAAGGAAGTATTTCATCCGACTGGCAAGATAATTGGCAAAAGAAATTGAAATGTTTGCGTTCATTCATTCATCTATTTCTTCATTTATAGGGAAATTTAAGTAAATAGTCAGGTGGTCACTGGGTAAGTTAATCAGTCAGTCAGCCAGTTACTCCCTCACTCAGTGAGCTGGCCGGTCGGTCAATCGGTCAGTCAGTCAGTCAGTCAGTTAGTCGGTCAATTAGTTGGTTAGCTGGTTAGTTGGTCAATCGGTCAGTCAGTCAGTCAATCGGTCAGTCAGTTGGTCAGTTGGTCAGTCAGCCAGTTAAGTACTCACCACACATTTTCCTTCAATGCAGACATCAAACACATTTTTATTCCCCTCACAACGAGTCCCATCCGTGACGTCGCCAAAATAATATCCTCTACCCCCGGTCACGCAAGCCAAAGTACACTTGCTACTGCCTGATTAGGAATAAGAGAAATGTCGAGTTCATCAATTCCTTGCAATGCTGTACTTCTATAGAAATTCCACACAAAGTGTTTTAAAAGATGTATTTATTTATCATGGTTACAAAAAGAAATCAAGTCATCTCAAAATATGGAGTCACAATCAGATGTATTCGTATCTGCTTTGTTTTGTTTTGTTTTTTCAAGGTGTCTTTCTTCTTTAGTTTGGAGCCACCGATAAGCGTGGTATTTTCTCCACGTAAAAGGGACGTGCTGGATTCAGCAGCGTCAACTCAGTGCCAGGTTTTCTAGAATTCTCCAGTGCAAAGTAGGAGCTATCTATTGCAATGTCAAATAAAGTTTACCCAAGCAAATTTAATGTTATTACCTCCCAAAAAGTGAGGACGGTATTTCGTACTGTCCGTGTTGTGTGCTTCACATTGCTGATGACGAAAACGATCAACACTGCACTCCTGAGGGGGAAAACATACAAGCAGTTGTAAATTCATTCTTTCCTCTTCAAGTCAACCAATGATTTAGCTAACTTGCATTTTGTAAACATGTCAAAAAACATCAGTTTAAGTTTAGCTGAACTGTAAAATCTTTCAATGAAACACTCGAGGTTGAGGTGAGACGACCCCCACACGTCGTATTTTGTTGATATCCCTTATCATCAGCTTTAACCAACGGTCAAGGCAATGAAATACGTCTCCATTAAATACACAAATAATTTTCCTTAACTGAACAACGAACCTGAATGTTACAAATTTCAAAGTGACCTTTGCTGGATCCCTCGCACGCTTTTCCATAGAATTTAGGTCTTCAGGAAAAAGGAAGAAAGACATGTTCATTTAGTTTAAAATTCTGGATTTTAGAACATCATTGGTGTTAAGATAAGTACGATGCTTACACTGGGTTGTTGCACTGTCGACTTCGGTATCTCACCCCTCCCCCACAAGTTCGTGTACATGCTTCATACGATCCCCAAGAGCCCCACCCACCGTCAATTGGCCCTGGTACTCTTGGTTCATGTCTGCAATGTCCGGCCAGGCAGATCTAAAGAAAAAAAAGATTAAAAACTTAAGAAAACCGCCTATTCTTTTTTGAGAACTCCTAAAGTTTTCTAAAATCGTATTTAGCAGTTTTACCTTCCTGATGCCACATAACGTTCCCTCAGCGATTGGAGAAGATCTAGTGAAGCAGCTTCCTCCTTTTCCTTCACAGAAAAGTGCTCCGCAGCTTTCCTAAGAAAAACATTTATCAACTTTCTTTAATGTCTGAGAGTGCACAGTCTAATTCATGGACAAACTCATCCCCTGAAGCAAAGCCCATGTAATTGATAAGATCTTACAGACTATGATATCTGAGTCCATATAAAATGGACGAAGCATTTTCGCAATACTCAAGTCAGTTTTAAATTTTATCAAATTTATCTGATGAAAGAATTACTCTACTAGCGTTACTCGTGAATACATCTATCATCTCATATCCAACGCATGTACACGGAAGAGATGCTGAATATGCCATAGTGGCCAGTCAAGAGCTCATAGCCTAACAGATAACTCCTCAGTGTTCTTGAATGGGTCAGAGCTGGTACCTTCTGTGATACGTGACGTCCATGACGTCACTGAGAGAAACTCGGCAAGAAAGTTACTTCTCATCTCAAACTTAGCGCAAACTAACACAGGACAAACGACCATGGAATCGGCTTTACAATCGCTACCAATCTTAACTGTAGAACTAAACTATACAATTCTTTAGCTTCTCTTAAGAAGCTTTTTCTATGGCCTACTTACTCTAAGTGTTGGACCACACACAGCATAGTCTTTCCCATAGGCCATTTGGCACTGTTCGTCAGCTGAAAAGAGAGGAGGAAGACTGGGAAGAGGAAGCTGTGCCGGTGGTTGGTTGTGTAAGCATTTGTATAACCTGGGAGTAAAGATGCAATTTTAAGTATCGAGATTAAAACTTACCCTACACAAGATTCCTAATCTTAATATTTCTGGATAGCAAGTAAATTAAGAGGTAGTTTCCTCTTGCTTTCCTGTTTTCAAGACAAACTCAAGTAAGGTAAAAATGAGGCTTCGACGGGATTCGAATCCGTGCTTCCCAGATACCACCAACTGGGCAACTAAGGCACACGTCGGAAGTGGGAAATATTCTTCCTTGACTTCTTTATTAAAGTTCAGATGTTTTGCACTTCGTGAGCAGATCTAGAGACAAGGAGGAACAACAATAAATACTTACGTAAACCTCTCTTTCAGTTTCTTCATGCTGCAAGGGGACCAATGGAATGCGTTCGGGCCATGAGCCTGTTGCCTGTGCATGATGGCTCCCATCCTGTGGCAGTCCCCATTATCATGCCCTACACCAATGCTATGGGAGATAAAAACAGAATCAATCCAAGGTACTGAATATCCCGTGAAGACAGATCTTTTCTCGTATAGGCTTGATGCCTATGTATGATAGTTCCTATCTCGTGGCAGCTTCCGTTATCATGCCCTACACCGATGCTACAGGAAATAAAAACAGAATCAATTTTGGTTACTGAATATTTGATAAAGACACAGCTTTTTTCTTGCAAGTTTCATTTAAATTGTCATTCAAACTTTTTTCGCTGAGTTGCCCGCATATATTGTGAAATGTTCGTCACATAAATTGTTGATACCATGCATTTTTGGCGGAGAAAGATAGATTCCACCGAAGCATATTTCGTGAAAAGAAATTGGTTATTTTCGGGAAAACCTGAGATTTCAGGAAAAGGCTATTCGTAAGATTATGTTTGTAATGAGCGCCACATACTAATTCAGAACCATTTGGCGACAAATTAAAATAATTATCGATGATTTGAGATAAGTTTTAGCTAAAAATTTGAATACGAAAAAAAAGAATAACAAGCTAAGAGAACTGGTGATACCTTTGCGCTGAGACAAACACCTACAATAACGATTCAGTGTTAGTTCAAATTATGTCTTCGGGTTAAGTCCCATGTTCATGAGAGAGAACCAATTAACAAGGCAGAAACAGTATTAATAAGAATTACTTGTGAGCCACTTCGTGCGTCACAGTGTATGCTGCACTGAGTCCAATAGCCACATTTACGCTCACGCCAGGGTATTTGCCACAAAGTCCCATATTTGCGACCCCTGTTAGGAGATAGCAACGTTAAATATCAATAAAATTTCAAATTAAAATGCAACTATCAGCAGTGTCTCATTCTCGAAGTGCTTCTTAGTCCAACGATTCCTAGTCGCTCTCTGCTTTTGTACATTTGAAAGTAGGTGAAAAAACCACAGAGGCCGAAGAATATTCAACGAGTCGAGGCAATGACATCGACCACAAACAAATGCAATCCCATAATTATACTCAATTTGGTCTTGTAGTTGAACCTAGACCATAGTAGTGGGAGAGGGGGGGAGGAGAGGAATTTCTTTGATGCGCCTGTGAGGTCTCTATTACTTAAAAAAGAAGCAAGCAGATATTTGTATTGAAAACAAAAAACAAAAAACAGAAAAAACATACACAAGTAAATTAATTTGCCAATAAGTGCACGTGAACTGAGTTTTAAGCTCATCCTTACCATTGATGGAGCAGCTGTTCAGACCGCATACGCTCCTGTTTCCAACAAAAGATAAAATGTTTTGTCATAAATGAACGAATGGTTAAAGTTTACTCGAACTTACATGTGTTATCATGTTTAGTTATTTTGTGTGCCAACCCCATTTTGGTGCAATGAAACCGAAAATAGAGTATTTCAAACAACTGAATGAAAAAGAAGCGCTCGAAAACGTGACTGATTAAGTCGCCATTTTTTTTTTAAACTTTGCATCGGATTGGTTGAGAGGGTGTCGCGTGCTTTATAGACCAATCACATGGCGCATTTAAATAAAAACGATTCAATACAGATTTTATATGAATTTCCGCTTGAAAATGCTCATGATGATACTTACCTTGTAAGCATGGCAGCAATATCATAATGTTCTTGTTTACCATTTGCAAGGTTCCTATCGAAGGCCCAATTTTTGAATTTCCCATGGTACGATCCTGCAGAGCGTATGTTGTTTGCTGCAAAGTCCAAGTCCGGCTATTCGTAAAGACAGGAAAAAACAAACGAACAAAACCAATTAAAAAAATTATAAATTTTATTGATGTATAAATCGCAGGTTTTGATAACTCCCACTTACGTCGAACCCTTCGATGAGGAAGACCTTCGTGAGAACCCAGGACACGGGCATTCCAATGGACTTATCTTTGTAAAGCCGATTGACCTATATGAAAATTGAACCAAGAAAAGTTTGAAAAAAAAATGTTAAAAATGGAAAGTCAAACAGCTTCGCATTTACCTAGTTAACCTGATCGTTTGGGCGGCGGAACGGATCTAGGGCTCTGGTCCCAATAGTGTCTATGACTTGCGTCGATAAACATGGCTTCGATTATTGCATTACCTATCTTTTTTCCGGAGACAGTTTAATTTGAAATCAGAAAAAAAATAATTCAATTTGGGAAGCCAACAGGATCGTAGATTCGAGGCTGAGATTGACTAACTAGCACATGGGAAAATTTTAAATAATATTGATTTGAATATCCATATTGTCTTGCACGAAATATTTAATTTGGCAAAAATAAAAACAACTCTTTATTTTTTTATTTATGTTTCACTAAGAACTGAAAGTTCATCTTATTATTACTAGATTAGCAATGTTCAGGAGGTAGTCAAGTGTGCCGTTGCCATAGAAATCGCAGGTTGTTTTGTCAGCGGTAAGCATGGCCTCGATATATATATTGCCATTGTAAATGTTGTCACGTTTAGTTCTACTCTTGGGAGTCTCGGTCTGATCAACTTGGATCTCCTCTTGTTCTTGCGTCTTCCCTGGTAATTAGGGAAAAATGAAGCACCGTTGGAAATCTTAAAATGATCTCTAAATTGTTGGCAAAAAACTGACGACTGCGCAAGGGCAGAGGTGGTGAGGGGAGGGGGGGGAAGGCGATCACCTGGTATGGAGGGGAAAATTTACTTAAAAAGATTGGCATTAACTGCTCTGACTCGCTCTGAGTAAATAAAAACAGGACTGTGGTGTGACCCCCCCCCCCCTGCTAATTCACAATGCCTTTGTGATCACAAGAAATCGGAAAGAAAGAAAAAGTGAACAATGGAAATGCTGGTTTTCCAAGTGGAGTAATGTTATGATATAAGTTGGTTTATATCCAGGGTCGCGTTTGTAAAATAAATTAGAAATACCTTTATTATGAGTAGACATAAGGTTTTGGTTTAGCATATCTCGAATGCTTCGTTTGGAGATGACATGGTACTCAGATCCTTGTAATGCCGCTCGCCGATGAAGATGACTTGATAGAGGCTCCAAATGGTACAGATGGCCACCACTCACTAAAGCACCACTCTACAAGATTTACAATTTTTAATAACTTTTTATGGACCGCTTTCAAGAGATGAGCCAAGCTCATTAGAGACTTACAGCATCATTCCCACTAATATCTGTAAATAGCCAAGCCAAAGACGCAAATTCTGGTTAGGTGGACATCTTTCCTCCGCTAAACACTCACTAAACCTGTCGCTATAATTATACCTTTAAGACTGGATACTTTGAGAATAAAAATAGCCTTGCTCTAGGGCCATTTAAACAACACCTATATTAAGTCTGTAGTCTCTTTCCTTCACTCTCTTTTCTTGGAATTAAACTCTGTACTTTAAATCTCAAAAAAAAAAAAAATCGCTGAAATATCTTAAGAAAGTGACATATTTTCCGATTAGCATAATTTACCAGCTGACTCTTTTTATCATTCTCCCGAACAGCTACATGGGAATTTGGATCCGAAGCTACGTGACCCTCATAAAATCTTCCATGTGGACGGTGGATCTCTTTGACAACCATACCGTCTCTTTTTCGCCTCTCTATGGGCAGCCCTGTGTCGGGAATGACGTCATCATTTTGTTGCAACGTCAGTCCAAAGTCTTTTCCAAATGCTGACAGTCTGTAGTCCTGCTTTGTGGAAAATGGACTTCGCTTGCCTCTGTGTTTATAGATTCGTACGACATCGTATTCTGGAACTAAGGATAGACACTAATGTTAAAATTATTGCTTTACTAACGTCAAAATTCGCTGGTTGGGAAAGAAAAGCATCATGTGATGCATCACGTGTGCATCATGTCATCATCACGAAAGCATCATGTGAGACACCTGACCTGATTCGTGGGAATCTGTATGTAAATATCTTCTTAATTCATCATTTGATAGAAAAGTATGGAGGTCTTGTCTTGCAGCGGCTCTCCTCTGTAAAACAGCACAAATTATGGCTATCAAATCATCAGCTATATAGTAATTTTTCGGAGAGTCAAATGCATTCCCGAGCACCAATTCAAAGTGAAAAGTATATTCTGAAATAGTTACAGCTGTTGAGTGTTTATGGAAACAAGAAAAATCGTTTCAATTTAGAAGAGGAATTTGGCTGTCGGCCTTCCTACGAAAGTATCGTTATTTGCAGTTTGGTTGTTAGGTGTTAAGAGGTTGTTCGAAGGTAAAGTATAATTAAACTTAAATTTGAGAAAACTCTTAATAAGAGAATCAACCTTAAACGCAAAACCGATTTTTCTTGGTTGACTAAATGCTCCTTTAATTTTCCTCTCTGTGAGGTCCCTTTGAGGTAGACTGCTTTAATTTCATGAAGCTTATTTCCCTTGTTGCAAATATGTTCCCTGAAATTATTACATTAACTTCCTACTCACCTGGTAGAGGAAGAGGGTTAGATGCAGAAAAAGTGAGAAAAATCGACTCATTTCTCTTTCTCTGAGGTCGAGGTCTCGAACAGACCCAAAGAGTGCCAACTGGCAAATCTGGGTAAACGGTGAATCATTGAAAAACGTTTCGTGAACGCCGTTTTTATGTCTGCTCAGAGATGGCAAAGAAGACAAAGCCCAGGAAATCCTTCGGGAAACAAGCTCTCTTTGAAATTTGATCCTCCTACGTGCGGGGTCTATTAAGAAGCTTTGAACGCACTTAGATGAGGAAATTCACTGATGGCCTCTCAGTTGATGGAGTTTTTCTATAACTGTTGAAATATCTTCATTCAATTAAGAACTTGAAACAAGATATCCGATGCCAGTTTGTAATAACGAAAGTCAACACAACTAAAATAGTTATACCGTGTTTCTTTTTCTGCGTATTTGTTTCCTTGGCCTCGTTGAGCGTTTTGTTAACCCGTATGACTTCGTCGTTCATTTAAAAAAAAAATACTAGTCAGACCAAGACTTGATTTTTTATTTGGTTTCTTTTTCCGTAATTTTTTTTGTCTCTTTCATTCTGTAATCTGTTGGTTGTAGAAATTATGGTCTTTTAACATTGTAAGGTCTCTTTCGATCTCTTTAAACCTACGTTTTACAATTAGCATGGACTACACTCTGTAAGTTAGTTCTGTTTATTCAGAACTTGTCGGACGCTTTTGAGTTACGTTCTTTTTTTGATTCAAATTGGTTGATTCAACAGTTGAAAACTATTTAAAAAATGAAAACGTATTGCTACTTTGTGCCAAAAGGAAAAGAACTGAATTAAAATTTGACCGACAGCACAGATCGCATCTGGCAGAATCCTAAAAGGAAGTGAATTTCGTTTATAATTTTCTTTCATGTTACATTTTTAACCCGCAAAACCCCAACAAAGGAAGATTAAAGGAAATAAAAAAAACATTTCCTCTTCCAAAAGGGATCAAAGTTGTTTGTGAAGTGTTAAATGTCTGTTTAAATTTGCGCTAAACCAAAAACAAAAAAAAATTCCGCAGTTTATTACTGTGGGAACATTGCGATCCATAGCACCTGGATAATTTACAATAAATATCATTTTGTCTTAAGCCAAGCCTTTACGATTTTTTCACACAAATGCAAGATTATTCTTAACAGTTTTTTCCCCAGCGTTTCTCTGTCCTGCAATGATAAAAGACGAAAAAGAAGCATCATAAAGATTAATTATCATTTATCATCATTTTATTTTGGAGTTTGGGTCTATTCGTAACGACAGTTTCTTTGCCAAAGATGCTTTTCCAAGTTTCACTGTGCGGTAAATAAAAAAAATTAAAAATCGAGTTTATGACATTTAGAGCTATGTAAAAATTATATGTGTCTATTAGAGATCATGACACATTCAGTCCAACTGACATACTCACATGGAAAAAAATTACACCACTTTTGTCTAAGACAATTTGGAAGCGATTATTAACAAGATCGATTTTGACGTTCAAAGTAGCTTTGTTCTGAAAATCAAATATTTGCTCATATATCCCCGATCCACAGAGAAGACAACTACATAAACGGAAAAGAGTTCAACTCATTTAAATAACTCGTTCAAAAGGGAGTTTAGAGAAGTGCTTGGTTTATTTACCACCAAGATTACATGACACAGGGTACCTAAACTCACGCGCTGCAATTCCTAGTTAAACTAATTAGTTTATATATTATCCACAGTTCACAAATCGACGAGACTAGTTTTATCTATAAAACAAATTTAACGACTTGGTACTTCTCGCGCCGTTTTGGCACTTCTCTCGCCCGAGCCGAGCTTGTATCAGATAAATAATTTCAACATATTCATGCCAAAATAGTGTTCTTTTGATTTGGCCTGGGCATGAACGTGCATACCTTGTTTTCAATTAACATGGTTTCTTGAATTCGTAAATCATGAGCTTTAATTTTCAACATGAAAGAAAAAAGGGCTTTGGTACCAGGTATAAAACATGAATATTCAGTTTTCTCTTTTCTCAATAATGATTTTCCTACCAAATGCTTCACGGGAAGAAGTAAGTTCTACGTTTATTAATACAAAATCTCTTTGATGTCATTATTTTAATTTGAGGTTTTCAAGTCTAATTTAAACGGGTCAGTGAAGCGAACAGTAGCAAAAAAATTTACATAACGGCTTTTCCTATTTACCTCACAATCGTCTTCGTACGGTAAAGAGAAACTTGATATTTCGTATATAATTTTCTGCCTTTAGAGTTTCTTCTGGTGTTGTTTATTTTTTTTTCTTCTTTTTCGTGAGTAGAACATGATTGATTCTTCATATTGCTGAGATTATAATATCAAGCGTGCATAGTAACAAAAATAAACACTGTATTTGAAACAATGTTATGTTGGTTTCCAACCTGATATGCTCCGAATGTATGTCGTCTATAATACTTCTGATAAAACAGCTTTTTTATGGCGGTGTTTATGAACGCCATCGCGCTAAGAGGGTTCGATCAAAGAAGTATACTCCATGTAAATCGTTCAGAACATAGTATATCTTAACAAGAATCAAGGCAAGATACTGACTGATGTCGTGATATATTGGACTTAGCGTGATGTTCCTTTCAATTTGAAGTCTTAAGTGGTATCGTGCGAGTGATCCCTTACTTCTGACTGATTTTTGTTCAGTTACTCGAAGTAAACGCCGTATACAGTAGCCACAGCGAATAACGTGCCATTTTCGATACTTGCTGTGACATGCGTGTCTGAATCCGGGTTCCACAAACATCTACTGGCAACCCTTAGACCTTGATTATGCTTCGACCCCACGTTGACAACACAGACAAGCTTATATCGCTCAATATTAAGACTCTTTACTTGTTCCATAATCCTTGAACTCAGCAGCTTTGTGAGGAATCCAAACTCGGAGCCTGAATAAGTCAACGCGCCTAACAACGCCTCCAAACTGTTTTTAATGATCTCCCTTACTTCTCGCTGAGGAAATTTCCTCTTCGGCTCCATGCGGTATGTATTCTCAATCTCTTGCTTCTTCACGTCTCCTTGAAAGTCGTTCCCCGCCTGATCGCGGAGGGAATCAGACAGTCCGCGCCATGAGCGGTAAGGTGAAACATACGAGGTCGCCTTGGAAGTTTTTCGTCCAGGCTGGATAACCGAAATGCGTCGCGAGGACGATGATGTGCTCGCCTCTGACATCGCTGACATACGTCTCCCTGAGGTACGCGAGGCGCTATCATCCTCCGAAGATGATTGGATAGGGTCTTGAAAGCTTAGAAAGCGAGGTTTTGGCTCCAATTCCATTCTTGTAAGAAAGTGAAACTATAACATAGGTCAATAGTAGGATTACAAGTAAACAGCGCGTTGCCAAAGGTTCCCTGGCTCTCTACGGCTGCAGATGTACCGGCTCGGTGAACACAATTGTGTGTCATCATCTACGTAGTCGTAAAGAAGTTACGTCAAAGCATTTTCAATTACTTTGCCTATGGCGTTCAGGAAACGTTCACAAAAAAATATTCATTTTGGCAAAAAAGAAAATCAAAACAGGATGATTAAACGGAAAATAAACAAGGATTTTTACGGACTTCAAACCACCAACTTGAGATATTGATAGAAGCCATTTTTTTCAAGACGCACAGTACGCGACGTAGCTCTTCCTAACAAATTGATGCACTGTCAGAAAAATTTCTCTCCTTCCCACACTCAACAGGGGGCAGAGAGAGGAGCATAACAACTTAACGGTTAGTGGTTCGTTATTAATTATTAAAGTACAGGGTTTGCAGAGTGAGAATGATTAATCTGTTACAGACGCTAATCTCACGTGCTCAAAAGAAACGAATGACAACTTAACGGTTGATGGTTTGTTACTAGTAATTAAAGTACGGAGTTTGTAGAATGAAAATTATTAATCTATTACAGTCGCTAATCTCACGTGATCAAAAGAAACGAAAACAACGACCTACTACATTAAATACACATAAAACAATTAACTTGTTGGAATGACTTTATAAATGTAATTTGTGATAATCGGTATTGACATAAATTAATATTTTGCCGACACGGAACAGAGAACTGGGTGCGAGCGTAGTACGCGGAGGCTCATGGGTAGTATGTTTGTAAGAAGAGGTCGTTGAGAAACTTGTGGCATTCCACGGTCAGCCTTGCCACTAGCACTTTCCCATAAGGTTTATCTTTATTGTGTAATTAGCCTGATATGATTTGTTTTCTTCATTCTCTTCATTGTTTATAGATCAACCTTAAAACCCCAAAGGTGGCGCCACTGCAGTTGGTCGGGGGTACACGGTCCCTATTTTCCTAACAAGAGGTTTTTGGGGTTTACGTGTCCGGCTTTGGCGCATGTAGGACGTTACTTGATGTATCTCTTATCCACTTTGTTGTAAATTCATTTTCACAATTAAAATCTATCTTGGGCCTGGCTGACCAACGCGCCCATGCCTCAACCTTGGAGTGTGTTCGGTTGTGTAGTGAAGGCAAAATAGTTTACTTCAAATAAGTGTTGTTTTGGAACTCAGATGTAAAATTTGTAACACTCATATGTGTCTACTTTTATTTCTCTTTGTTCATATCTATTCCTTTTCATTTTCCCCTCTTTTGGCCCGTTTATTACCGAAAACACATCATGAAAAATCACGAATCAACAATGGCTTTTCAGATGACTTAATGGAACAGATACAATTGCAACTTTCAACAAGATACATCTCCTTGCTGTAGATTCCGCAAGACTCCTCTGCTTCCCACAAAGGCGTCGAAGCAAGCTGAATATCTATTAGGAAAGTTATAGATAAACAGTGATTGATAAATGACGGATAAATGGACGAACTCACGATGGAACATTTGAGAGAAGTAATCACAGATTGAATTAAAAACTTGACTGGACAACAAGTAACGAAAAACGAATATTTAAAGGGAAGGCAAATGCGTCGACGGAAAGAGGAATAATGTGTGATGAATAAACGAATATTAAAAGACGTGGATATTGAAAAAGAAAAAAAAATGACAATTTAACGAAAAAATGAATAATGCACGAAAGAATGGATGGATGGATGGAACAAGAGTTGGTTAATTGAAAGAAGATTTGTAACTAATCGGTGATATAACCCCTTCACTTTGTAAATTAAATTCAATCCAAAATGAACTCACGACTGTGTGTTTCTCCTGTCTAATTGCGTTCCGGTCCATCCAGGCTTCATCACAGTAACTTTGATGAGTTTCCATTTTAACAGCCAGGATAAATACTTCTGCTGTATTTGAATTTTCTGCAAAGCTCCCAGTTTTTTTAATCCAGGCATCACGAAGGTTTCATCACTACCGCGCTTCAGACTACGACTGACAATTGAAAAAACAGACTAATCTTTACAAAACAAATGTATTTCCGTCTTAGATCAAGAAAGTTGTCATTGTCATTTGGTACTAGGTCATACTTCTTAAACTAGGTTTCGATACCTTTGAAGCTGCATGTAATCAGATTCTCCGTTTGATCCAATTAATTTGACGACAATGCGAGCCCGAAATAACCCCACTAGCCACGACCAAGACGTCTTGAATGTGATCACGGTGTAATAAGGAACTGCAATGAGAAAATTGAGGTAGAAAGGAGTGTAAAAATTTGGTCAGCGAAATTGAATAGCGGTTGGAAATTACGACGAACAGTTGTATGGGAGTCGATTAGTCGGTAGCCTCGCAAAATTTCGTTTATACACCAATTTTAAGCAAGGGAATGTAATTTGAATCTGAAGAGCTGATCTGGGACAGATTCAGTAAGGTTTTTCCGTAGAAATTACTTAGTATATCTTTTTAATCTAAGAAGGTAACAGCAAAATTGGGAAAACATGACCGATAAGTAACGGCGATGATTTTCGAAGGATGTGAAATTAATTTCAGAACATTCTCCTTCTTGGCCTAATATTTTTCATAGCTTCCCTTCCTCAGGGCTACAAGGGTCATTCTCTGGTATGATAGGGTCTGGATTATCAGACCTGAACAAAAGACGATTGACGTGATGTTTACCGCAAAATGGTACACTTTTGGTGGTATATAAGAAATGTCTCCCCAGTATTTTACCACCACCGTCATTGTACTTCTCAGCGTTATATCCCATATCAGGACAGTTTCCATTTTTGCATTGGAGACAGCGGGCGCGATCAAATCCGTTGGAATCACTGCAAGGAAATCCTTTCATGGAATGCATGCATTGCTGGGACAGCGAGTAAATGAAGTAATCTGTGGCTCGAAAATGATCGCACAAAAGAGGACTCAGGATACCTGAAAAGAAATATAAATAATTGATTATAAAGTATTAATAATAGTTATTGAACTAAATGAAGTGCAATTTGAGCTGAAATCATACGCGTGATTTTAAAATCGAACGAGCGCGCAGCGTAAGTTTGATTTGAAAGCACAAGTATGATTTCAAACCAAAATTGCACGACATGAGGTTCAATTACCACTTTACAGGACTTGGTCAGTTCAAATATTTTATTGATGCAGTACTGAGCCGGTCTGAAATTAAATTCATCCATTTTTGGGGGGGGGGAAAGTAAGAGTTTTGGAAACAAAAGTTGCAAAATCTGCCATGTGGTACTCTCTGTCTTTCATCTTCCTGCAATTCGATTGGTTACTTTAAACAAGCCTTGAATTCTGATTGGTTGATTTGTTTTTAGTGTAGCCTTCTCATTGGCTGGGAAAAAGATGCGATTCAAAGAAAAAAATGGTGCGATTCGTGAATAAATCGCATCAATTAGAGCCAATCAGATTACAGGGACCACCAGTGATTTCAAAATGGATGTAATAAAGACAAGAATTCAACCCATGACAAAAAGCCGATAGCGTAGTATAATCCTGGGCAAGGGACCGATATCGGTGACAAACAACGTTGACAATGACAACAACGCTGTGGCAGGCCGCTCTTCCATAAAATAATCAATGAATCCATCATGCACAATAAATTGATTACCATTACTGACGCTTGCACAGCCTGTTTGGTCCAATCCTCCGTTAGGATAAAAGTCCAAATGACCGGAAATTTGATACAAACCAAAGCGGTCACCGTCTGTGTGGATGGCGTCGACAAAACGAGCATCACTGGGGTCCAGTCTCACCAGGGGGTGTGTTGTTGAAAACAGTGGCCCAGCGGGGTCCAGGCCTTCGCAGATTTTGCAAGAAGAAGAAAAATAGCTTTTAGATACGTAAAGTATAATAAATAATAAAGAAATAGATAAATGAATAATTGATTTACGATAAATTAATGATGAATAAATGAATTAGTAATCATCAAAAAAATGAAGAAATGAATGTAGTTCTTGCCTTTAACAAGCGATTAGATCATGCGTACTCTATTCCGACCTCACCCGTTATCCTTTCCAATATGAGCCCCTCTTGTTTCAATCTTGTCCCACAATACCCAGCGATATGAGAACCAAGGCTGAAGCCTACAACGTGAAATAGCTCCACGGAGCTTTGGGCCTTAGATATTAGGAACTTGATCAGCTCTGCTATCATGACGCCTACCAGGCGTGTGTTCCCTGCTGCCTGCACATAGGGTGGAAGGCTACCTGTGTACCAGTCTACTAATATCACATTGCAGTCAAAGTTCCTTAGCAAGCCATCTCTTATGTATTCCATCCATTTAGGCCTGATCTCTGAAAGCGTGGCCAAGAATTATAATCATAACAACAAAAAATATATATACATATATATACAATAATCAAGAAAAGTTACTATTTTTATTTCTAAGTTACTAATCTGATATCTCCACCCACCCCCTCCATCATCTCCCCAGTGGGCCATGGCATGACTTTCTGTTTCGTTCTAAAAGTATTCTCCTTGGGACCGGTCATTTGGATGATTTTGGTTGTATTTCGACAAAATTTACATGATCCCTGATTAAGGCCTGTAATATTTTTATGATCCACTTTCATAGTTAGTTAATTTTCAGTCAATTTTCCATAGTCCCCCTTTACACTCTTTTGGTGATGACTGATTTCCCTCTGTTTTCCCTTAAAACCGTAAACCGTGTCATCCTCTTCCCCCCCCCCTCCGGCTAAAATCCTCTGCCCCCCCCTGGTAATAAATAATGAATGGTCTCGTAAGCCTTGTCACGGCGACTTTATTACAAAATATCCAATATTCTATTCCCGATTGAGCTGACAAAAGATACAATTTCCTAAGGCCACATAGAAACATTCTATCATTCTTTTTACAATAGTAAGCTCACCAACATATCCATGGACTATTAAAACGGTCTTTTTCGTTCCATTGTAGTTCGACTGCTGAAGTTTGGTCACATCGTTATCATCGATAAACTGTGGAGTGTCTGGATGTAATCTGGTGTAAAGGCGAAATTTGGGATTGACTACCCAGGGGGGTAGAGGAAGTAGAACGATTCTATTGAAAGGTGCTTTGTTGCTGTAGCATCCATATTTTCCATAGCACCTTGTACTTTTAGCTAATCCAGGTGCAATAAAAAAAGATATAAAGATGTTGTCCGTGATGTCAAGAAAGTGGAGGCAGGGAAACATGATTTCTTTCCAAAATCACACTTTTGATTTTGCTTCAGGCTTAAATTAACCATTTTCATTTACATCATTATTGCGCTGAAGCATCACATATCGATTTTCCTATTCTGGTAACAAGCAGGAAGTTTGTCTCTATGGACATAGTTAAACAGCCTAGCCTGCCATGAGTTTCTCATAGCAGGCTCAGTGGTACAGCATCCGAAGTAATAATCGGAATGTCGTAGGTTTGACTCCTACTGGGAGCAATTAGATCATCATCCTTCATTAGAAAGAACTCAAGAAAGCTGGGAAACCTAGGCCATGCATCAAATTTTTTTGCTATGATCAGCAGTGCTGAAATATCGTATTTGAAACTTAATAAATAAAACTGAAGGCAAGCATCCTTCTAAAGCGCCAAGGATATTTAGAAATACACAGCTAAGAGCTATGATAGTATTAAATAAACATATATGAATCTTTTCCGAGGTCATTTTGTTTTTCAATCATTCCCTTGTGTCATGAAACACTGTGTTCAATCATGTCTTTGTCTTTTATTTTAGCTTTAACATATCCTTTACTGTTATTCTTTATCGTTATTATTATTGTACATATTTTATTGTTCATCTTTCTTCCAATTAAACGCATTTATACTGGGCTGAAGTCTCATCGGCGAATTTTCAAACATCAAAGCAACGCTTATGAACCCAATACTTCACTTTGAGTACATAAACGGAGAGTTTGGTCGATATAAACCTGGGCAGCCATGTTTTAGATGAGTTCTAACTTTTTTACGAGGACTAAATTGTCTTCTCCGGACACAATGTAAGCGTGCTCATAGAATAGAAGAACTAGATTGTTAAGGAAAAGTATATACACTCACTCTCAGCTGCGTTATTACGCTTTGTGCAAAATAGCTTAGAAAAGGGAAAAAATACACGTCTTAATTTTATAGTTACTACTCACCGCCCGTCAACCCTGCTAGTATGAAGGTGATTATAAATAGAAAAGCGCTCATTGCTTTCGTCCCACAGTGGCTTTGATGTAATAGTGGTTCCTGATTGACTTACTGTGATTCACAAATGAACTCTGCTACAAAAGTAATCTTATTTTGAACTACTGTATCAAAGAAAGACCTCAGCTGTGCAAACTAACAAAATTGATTGTTTTAACAATAAAAAACTAATTCTTAACTCAGTAGGAGATATTGTTTGATTTTCGTTTCCGTTACGTCACTAGGTGTGAGAGGTTTTGAAAACTTAATCTTTTTGTTCCAATCATGAAAAGAGAAACATAGAAATTAGAAATATGTTCAAAGGTTCAGAGTAAGTTTTTCCCTAACATTTCGTCTTAATTCTGGAACCAAAGATCCTTTCATAACTTTTCTTTAAACAATCGTATTTGTGATATTTCAGTTGCTTATTTGACGCTTTATGCAAACTGATTTCGATCTCATTCCACTTTCATTCAACCGCCATCTCGGCCTATTAAATCGTTTCTCTGTTTACTGTCGATTTTTGGAGAGGTTAATTTTCAGTCGGGGAAATCAATAATAAAATTCAAAATCAAACTTCCTCCTGTAATCTATTTGATCAGCTTAAAAACGTAAATATTCCGAAATAACAAGAGCGTATTTCATAAATCTTTTTTCGATAGGCTTTGTAATGTATCGATGTTACTTACCTTCATAAAAAATATTTTATTTTACAAGAAGCGGACATATCATTATTTCTTTATTTACTGAGTCAAGGCATGTCTGTATACAACTATCGGGTGAACACCGAGCCGAGACGTCTAAATCGGATGGAAAGTAAAGCAAGCTATATATCAGCACTGATACTCAACAAAGCACGACGCACTCTCTCAAAGTCGAGACAGCTGAGTAATCATTATCCTCAGGCTGGCTCAGAAATGAAATTGTCTGACACTTGCGCATAATGAAACTATTTTATCTTCCTTATCCTTTTATTTATGTTGGGGGCTTTTCAGTTCTAACAGGTTTTATCCGTCTGCTTCTTTTCTACTTTGCTTTTTACCTCACTCTTTGACTAAAAAAAAAGGTTGATTTGTCGAATTAATCAGTATCGAGACGAGACACTTATCATTGAATTGGGTGTCATCTGAACTCTGGTTTGGAGATGATAGTAGCTTTTGTTGTTTTAAGTTTATGTTATATCGTCAGTGTTTTAATGATAGGCTCTTTGCAGCAGACAATAGAACGCTGGCAAAATTTGAAAGGTCAGGAGTTGTCTATCGCAGCAAAGTGTTTCGTGACCTTTACCTTTGGCCCCCCCGATATTTCCATCAAAACAGAGTTTCGGCCATGGTCTAATTTGAATACCCGCCTGTTCGAATCCTCAAGTTTACATTGAAAAAAGAAAAGCAAAGACAAAAACAACAAAAAAACAAAAAACAAAACAGACGTAAATCCTTATCGCATTTTTTGATCGCAGTGGCAATTTATTTTGTTTCTTAGCTAGAACCGTGGCCCCCAAATATTTTTCTCACCTTGCCCTAAGAAAGTTTTCAAAAACAGTTTCACAATTTCGCCTTTCCTGTTCGTAAATCCGGTCAAGCCTTAAAGGTTATTGTCCTACGCTATAACTGGTTACTAAGGCCTATAAACACAGACGTTTAGTGTTTACTTCCTGAAGAAGTTTACGACAGCTAGACGATACGCGTTGCAGAATAAACAAGTTTTACAACGACTGTTCGCAAAGTGCTGCTCACTAGTTGAGTTTTAATGAGTTGTTTAAAAAATTATTTCAAAAAATTGTTTAAACCACCACAACAACATAATTGTATTTCCCTATCCATCATAGAAGCAGCAGAATTTCCTCATCAGTGAATTAGACAGCATTCTTGTCTTTGGAGATACTTTAGTTCAACCCTGTGGAGCATAGAAGATTACGACACAAGTTACTTAAAAATACTTTTACATTCAAATTGCGAAGGTCTGTATCATTAGCTAGCGCATACATTTTAAATTTCGAAATCAAAGTGATATGGTTAAACCATAAATCTTAGACGATGTACTTCTAAATATTTTCCTGAAGACCCAGAGGAATAAATGAGGCCTACATACCGCAGAAAGGAGATTTGCTGGTCGTCTTAAGGTAAAATTTTCCTCTTCGTTCTGTTTGGTCAGCCAAGTATCCCGCAATGGGACATTCCCCCTTGCATGTCAAACACCTTCCTTTCTCAAAGTCAGAATAACTTGCACATGGATACGCCCTCCAGGAGCAATCAGGTTTGTCTGACGCTGAAACAACTGATGCAATATAGTACTCTGTAGCTCTCATGTGGTCACAGGCGAGAGCCTTCAACACGTCTGGAGAAAATTGAGCCCAAAATTGCTTTAGTTTTCGTTAACTTGCGATGTGATTATTAAAAAGAAAACTGCTACTTTATTAGACTGACCGAAATCAGTAATCTATGCCGATTACACTCCACAGAAATATGTGCAAAGTTCAATTTTAAGACGTTTTTTGCCATGTTCGAACTTATATCTTATACTTGAGTAAAAGCCCTGTTTTTTGTTATCTAGAGCTGCGTATATTTGAGGTTGGTGTCAACTAGTAATTTTCGTTTCGTCTACTACCTGACCACTAGGCTTAATCCTGGACAGCTTTTTCAAATCAAAAAGGCCAGTGAACAAGGGCGCAAAGTCGCGTGGGTAAACACACTTGGTTAGTTTAATTTTTTCGTCTTGTAGCAAGAAGTGTGAACAAATACTTAGATTTCTTAACGAGAAGAGTGAAAATAATCATGTGATTTGCTTTTTATGACTCATTTACGTACCGAGCCCAAACCAATGGTGCTTACAACCAGGCTGATTTTTTCCTCCATTTGGATAAAAGTCCGTATGACCTGTCACTTTATCTGTCCCGGCGGCATCCATGTCAGTGTGTATGACGTCAACGTACACAGCGTCACTTGGATCGAGCCGGTAGTTAACGCCAGCGTTCCTAAAAAAGGGATTAGCTGGATCTAATCCTGTGAAGAGAAATAAACAACGCGTTCAGGTCAAAGATCTTGAGAGCATTTATTAGCAAGCTTTCAAAGTCATTATTTATCACCTGGTTGAGGGGGGGGGGAGTGTCACGATAAAATTTACCCTTCCCCCCTTAAGGCTCTCTGGTATTGTTTGATCCCCACTTCATCGGTTTATTAGCATCAATTGACCCTCACTCTGTTCCCCTTGAGAACCATATCATCCTCCAAAATCCTCCACAACCCTCCTGTAATGAATAATTACCCCCCCCCCCAGCTAATTAACGACATAGTTTTCCTTTCCTTGGCTAATCTACCAGATATATCAATTGAAAAAATTATTTAATTAATAGAAATTTCCCATAAATTCAACTTACTTTATTAACCTTCTGTCCGATTTTTTTCTGGAATACTCGACCATGAAATGCGAGGACCAAAAAGTGACTTATTCTCCACTGAGGATTCAAAACAACGTTAAGGGCGGAATCTAAAGGCCAAAATGCCCTCACCTTGCGCACTGCGTTTGTAAATGTAAATATGGTCTGAAAATTCAGTCAGCAAGACGGTTTCTGGCGTAATTATGGGAACTTATTTCAGCAGCGAAGGTTTTCGTTGGGAGTTTAATGCATGTCATTATCTAAAACAATTTTTTTTGTCAAAACGTACCTGTAATGCGACCAAGCGACATCTGGGCTTTATTCCACAAATAACTCCCAGCATACCCCGCGGCCTGGGCACCAAGGCTAAATCCCACAATATAGAACTTCTTGGCTAAGTCAGGTGGCGCAGACTTACTAAAAATCAGGAACCTTATCAGCTCTGCTACCTGAGCCCCTACCAGTCGAGTGTTCCCTGCAGCCTTAAGGTAGCCCTTTAAGACATCAACGCTTGGTTGGTTTTTTGCTCCTTCAGACCAGTCTACCAATATCACATTACAGTCTTCTCGTTTTAGGAGGGCACCTTTCAGTTGCTCCGCCCAGGTATTTTTACTTTCTATATAATATATAGAAAGTACAATAAAATGTTATAAAAAAGGTTTTTAAAATTTGCGATAACGTTTCGTTATGTATAAATTGACTTCAAAAACAAATGAAATTAAGCGAAACAAGCAGCAAACGAAGCAAAACATCTGAAAGACAAAACCAGAAAGAAACCAAAACAAAAATAAAAAAAAACCATATATCGAATCACATACCTATCTATGGAATCATTCACTTCTTTTCCAAAATAATTTGTTTGTGCCTTAACTCTTGGCTTCTATGCATGTATGTCAGAATTTGTTTATTATTTGCAGTAAAAAGTTCGGCCTATAAGTGTGGTTAGACACATTTCCTTTTGCGTACGCGGTTTGGGCACTCATAGATACTCACCACCGAAACCGTGAATTACGAATATCGTGCGTCGCGAGATATGGAAGTCTGAGGCCTTCAGTTTGTTATAATCTTCATCATCAACTGTCCAAGAGCCACCTCTGGTAAACAAGTGAAATGTTGTGCCAACAGTGGATGGAGATTCTGGCAAACTTGGACGGCGGATGAAGACACCCCATCGAACTTTTGGCTGTTCCTCAAACGGGCCGTATTTTCCATAATTGTCCTCTTTCGGCGTATTGTTCAGTACGAATCCTACAGTGTTTAAATTAAGGTGATTTGATGTTACCTACAAGCCTCACGGTCCATCTGGACAGCGCCTATCTTAGTTTCTGCAGCATTAGTCATAAGTTCGCTGGTAGCCATTAAATCATACTCCTTTGCTTAAGTGTTGATTTTGACGATATACTTTTGGTGCTATTGATTTGAAAATACTTGTATGAGACGCTAAAGGGGGGTGACAAATCACGTAGGCTCCCTAATGACCGCCAGTATGTTTTAGAACTCAGTGCGGGGAGCCGAAAGAATAACTTTTTCGCACAAAGAGCAACCTCGTGGGCGTAATTCTAGTATTATCCATTTGTAACCTGAAGATAAAGAAGAAGCTGTTCCGCAATTACTAACAACAAAGCATCCAAAAGCTCGTTGCCAATGCTGACGAGAACTTTAATTATAAACTACGTGGGAGAAGATTTAATTGCTCAAGTTATTTTCAAAGTGGACAGGAAATCCATATCGCATGTCTAGAATATTCCGAGGTGTCTTAATTGTCCTGAAATAAATCCCTTTACTCGTCTCAATTAAGTGTAGAGTAGGATTTTCTAAAAGTGTTTTAAGACAAAACTCGGTTACATGTGCAAATTAACTCGGTTTCAGATGCAAATCAACTCAAAAGTTTGGAAAAGAAGTTGATGTGTTCATTGCTTAAAGTGAACCTTTCGAATAAATGGTCATGTCGAGCCATTAAGACCTTGCCCTTGCTCGAAATGAAGGCCAAGGAAAGAAAAACAAATTATTTGATAAATTTGCGTGTAACGTTCGGTCCATGCTAAGATATCATAGAAACCTACCGACAATCCGTTTGGAGCACATAACACAATAGGGTATATTGTGATGTGAAAGGATAACCCAATATGAGAGGAAAATGTGCACAAACACTAAAAAAAAATACAGCTGCAATATTGATAATGCCTATTTAAATGCTAATGATCAATGTTGTTTGTATGTGTTTCTGTGATAGCGAACCAGCCTCCCCTGATTCCAAAGGGTTTATTTGATTCCATTTCACATTTCATTTCACTTTCTTTTGACCGTGTAACTCGTCTTTTATATAATCTATCAAGAATCTTTGAATTTTAGGCAAATAATTATCCTCTCAGAAAGTGAATGGTGGTCATTTGAGAGAATGCGAACTCTTAATAGCCGCAAAAGTACCACTTACCACGTGTTGCTGCAGTTAGCATTACGAAGAAGACGACACTGACTTTTTCCGCTGACATTTCACCTTTGTTTCGGGTGACACTCTCGTTTTTCGTGGTGTCCACTTACGTGAAAGTTATTCGCACGGTGCAGTCAAGAGAACGTTAATGAATGTGGGACCAGACAACTGGAAAATTTATGAATGTTTTGACGTCTATTGTATCACACCTGGTATGACAAACCAATGAGAATGAAGAAGAAAATCATCTCGGATCGATTTCGATTACCGATGAAATCCGAGTTTACCCGATGTCGCGTTCGTGATGAAGGCTCTAGAAAGGAACACGTTCGGTTTCGCTCATGAATTTTTACGAGTGTTAAGAAATTTACTGGTTGCTAGCATATATTAGAGATTCCAAAGCCTTGTTTAAAAGTGAACTATTCTGTAAAACCTCTTTCGCTCTCGTTCTTCGTGGTGCCTACTTATTCATGTGGTACAATCAGGATGTTGTCATTGAAAACAGAATCAGCAGATTCATGGATGTTTTAACGTCACCCATAATACACGCAGCATAAATGGCGACTATTATGTAAACGTATCTAATTTGGAGCTATCTTTGGTTTACTTGAATACTTGTTGAAAATGGTTTACTTGAATACTTGTTGAAAATGTATAATTTAGAAGAACAGTTGTAACTAGTCCTTATTGTAACAGTGCTTTGTAAATTCGCCGATTTACTTTCACTGGTTAGCATTTTCAGAATAGTTTTTTCTTTTTTTTGTTTGTATTTGTTTGTACACCTTGTTGGTCTAAATAATGTTTGGATAGTGAAGAGCAAGGTGGTAAAATAGAACGTTGTAGTGGTCGAGTACAAACAGAAAGAAAGTTTCTTGCAAGAGGCACAACCATTGCCGCAAATCATCAGTAGAGAGAATCCTGCTAAGAATTCCGCACACACAGCCCCATACTGCTGTAAAACAAAGCCGAAGTCTCAGAGGCAATCTATTGTTTATGCCATTGTTTTCTTATCCAAAAACTGTATGCGTAATTTAATAAAAATACGGGGCTTTGCAGAAATCCTAATACTTGATTCACGACAAAAACTTGTTTTTCGAGGAAAGCAGTGTACAAGAAAGAAAAGTCACATGGAAAGAATGCCAATACACAAGCAATAGTGAATTTTTACTTGATCGATTGAGAACTTTAATTGGTGCGAGATGGAAGTTCATGAAAAAGACCACTTTGCTGTAGGCTACGTTGATTTTGGTCAAATGTAATTTTTGCGATCCCAATTGAGCTGATCAAGTTGTTAAAAATCTAAACATCTGTATGGAATACGGTATAACTTTTTAGCCAGGAATCTTCCCATTTTTAAATCCCAACTTACCAAGAATTTCTTAACCCCAAAATCCTGAAAGTGTGTAACCTCATTCTAGATATATTCTGTGAGGGGACGTAATTCATTTTTTTTTTAATATTCATGAAGAAATTTAGCAAAGAAGCTGAACAGAGAAACAAAAGATAGTGTGGTCCTGTTTATGCAAAGGAATAAATTTATTCAAAGGGAGGGACCCCTTGCTGTTTCCCCCCGCGTGTTGCAACGAGGTTGTAGTCCTTCTTTCATCTCGGATACTCTCAAAATTTGAATTTTAATTTGGCCAAAATAAAAGTTAAGAAGCTGTTTCGCAGTTTTAAAACAGCATAACCTATGAGGTCATTGCTTATTACATTGCTGATGTTAGCCTCAATTTCAATTTAGTTTTCTATGAAAAACATTAATGCTTAATCTAAACTCTTTTCACACAAATAATTATTTGGGTTTATCTTAATAAAAAAATGTGCAAAAACACAAGAGACTTAAATCAAAGGGAAACGGGGGAGGGAATTCTATGCGAACGTAACTATGATTTGCTCACAAACAGCGACCCAGGAGATGTTGCTGGAGAAATGTTAATGGTAAATCTTTTTCTTTTAGCTCTGATTCTTAAGTAATTGAAAAATAATCTATATAAAAAGGGCATTTGAATATGTTGATTGCCACTTAAAATGCGGATGATAGCTTCCATTTGAAGATAAGGGACGATGCCACTGCTCAAGTTATCTCTAACCAGAACAGGCAACAGAATATAAGTCATATGCATGAATATGCCTTTGCTTTACGTTAAAATTTATAACTTGTCTCCATGCTTTCTCTGTACGCAAAATCCTGATTGCCGTGGGATTAGCTAAATATACTTTAAGAGGAAACTAGAAATCATATCCTCGATGTTCAAAGTGAATTAACTTTAAAATCGGCTAAGAAGTGATACTTTTACTACGTTAAGTGAATACTTCGAATTTTTAGAATCTCCAATGAGTGGCTCGTTAGTAATAAGGAAAGAAAATTTTGATTTAAAAATGCGCGTAACATTTTATCCACCATAAGGCTTTAGAAAAAAATTCTCAGAAAAATGTTAGGAGCATACAGCGCGCGTAAATTAGGAGAACTTCGGAGTAGGTGATGTGAAAGATTTACCCACTTGATTGGGAAGCGTTCGGAAACGCCAAAATGAACTCAGATTCTAAATCAATCTTGTATATTTGCGATAACTGAAATTATATGTTTATACTTTTACGATAATGTTACTAATAGTCGAACCTGATCCCAAAGCGTGCCTTTCTAGGCAGATAAAAGATTCACACCTTGATTCAATGTGTAACTTGACTTTTGGGAAATGAGCCTCCTCTCAGTACACAAATGACGATCGCACATGCGAGAGATCAGTAAAGAAAAAGCCATCAGGCAATAAATTGCATTGATTTCTCCTTACCCTGTGTTGATGCGGCTAATGTTACGAACACGAAGATATCTTTCATTGCCAACATTTCACGTTTGTTTCGTGATTTCCACTGACGTGAAAGTGATTCGTGTGGTTGGATGAGGGTTAAGTCACTGAATGAGGGAAAAGGTAGTTTCGTGTCGTTTAAGATGGCTGGAAAATTAAATGAATGTTTTGACGCCAATAATGCGAATCTTCAATTAAACAAAACAGATAATAGTTTTTTTTGTTTTTTTTTTTACGGTGCAACTGTCACTCATCCGAAGAGGAGAATAATGTTTTTAATTAACAACGTGGGCAGATAAGACGGGGAAGGAAAACCCATGAAACATGCAATTAATTTATTTATCCAGGCGATAATACCAATATTTCAATCTCCGAAACCACCATGAATCTATTACTAAGTAAACATGAAAACTGATGATTTGAGTTTAAAAAATTTAAAGTTCTACTTTGAGCTACGCAAAATAAACCGTGGTTTGTTATTTGGAAATTCTCCTAAGAGGGCAGGGAGAACTATTTTAAGCAAAGTGGCTATCTATCAACCGTAAAAGCTTGCGCTTACAAATAATTGCCCATACTTTGCGGACAATTTGAGAACGAGGGTAATTTAGTATTATCAACTGAGTTCATAACGTACATTGGCCACCGTAAAGAGTTTAAAATCTGACGTTTCGAGCGTTAGCCCTTCGTCAGAGCCCTTCATATTGCTCTTTTTGCCACGAAAAGCAATGAAGTTTCTAATTTCAATCATTTTTGTTTACTTAATAGTTTCAAGACTGACACAAGATTTAAGGACTTTTTCCGTCAATTATCATTACCTTGAAAGTAGTTTTGAAACTGGATCAATGCAGCTGCTCTTTTTATTTTTTGTCTTCGTTTCACCCCAGCAACCATTGTCACAGGTGCACACTGATCGAAGGTGCTAACGATATTTGCATCGCGTCCATTTAGATATGAAAAAATAAAAATGTAGAGATGTAGTCTCTCTTAGCTGTAAAAGCCATGGGTAACACAATTTTATAATAAACCCACCTTTGGCCCTGGTTTGCTAGTCTCGCTCCGCTGGTCATTATCATGCGCCAAATATTGTCCCGTGTCAGGCCTTCAGCTTAGCCAATGAGTAGATATTGTTTTATTAGCCTTTCGCTATTTCCCCAGCTTTATTGTTCTCGTAAGTCATACCACGTTTCTTGAAGCCCGTATGTTTGGTCCGTCCAAGTTCTGTTCGTCTCGTCTCTAATTGCAACATGTACTTACACTAAATTTACCCCTCTTACTAGTTTCCTATTAAAAAGATATATATATATATATATATATATATATATATATATATATATATATATATATCTTTTTAATTTCTCAGTGGCACCTAAATAGAGAGTTTCTGAACATATCTTGAGTTGACAAGTATTACCGACACTTCGAAGCACTTTTAAAAAGTTACTCTAAAATCTTGTGTAAGATTTATATACATACTTCTAATCTTTGCTAAGGGCTCCGAAGATCCATGAGAGACCAATTTTGAACTTTTAGTCGCTCAAAATAGTGAACTCATTTGAATTAAAGCTGCTTGGTGCACAATTTTCCACCTTTGATGGCAGTGGTTTCAACCGTTTCATGTACATACCCCTGGTAAATTCAGTCAATGTCACAAAAAACGAAGATATTTTTACCTGCAAGAATCTCCCATTTTATGAGACAATGCTGTGTTGTTCGTGATACCTAAAGGATGAGTGCTATGAAAAATATCCTACTTTTTTATCAGGTGGGATCGTTGGCTATCATTATGGCTAGGTATTGACAGTTAACACTGCGTATGAATCGCGAAGTGGGGCAGAATGAGATTAAGAATTTAGTTCCTTAACCAATATCATCCTTTGTCTCCCCTTCCCTAACAAAATCATAGCTTACATTCTGAAAAGAGCCTGGAGAAGAAAACGAGATGCTTGATCTATCATCGCTTCAATGGGAATATTTTTCGAAACGCAGTCAGCAAAGCGGAACATATTTGCCGAGATGATGAAATTTAAAGCTATGATATAAAATCATTCAATGAAAAATGGTATTTGGTGCACATAATGAATTTCTAGTTTATTTATGAATTTCTATTTCTAAAGAATTTCTAAAGAATTTCTATTTCTATTTCTAAATTTTTATTTATGAATTTCTAGTTTATGAATTTCTAGTTTATTCAAATTATTTCATATAAAAACTTCACTTCTATTTCATTGTAAACAAGTTCGATTTTTTTTTTCTTCTTAGTTTACAAGTCACTTGGATAACAATTTATAAAAATTTTAAACAGAAGGTGTAGTTATCGCTTTTTTTTTCTTCGGTTGGGCACACCGTAAATAAGACACGCTAAGAGACACGTATGCTTGGGAGCCAGTCTCCTGACACTTTGAATTCACAGGACGCGATCTTAAGAGAGTTTTCCATACGGAGTTTTAGCCTCAATCATCACATGCGATCCCTCGAGGCTATTATGTACATTCCATAAAAATAAGGTCAGATGGTATTATCAAATAGAAAAGCAGAAACAATTGTATCATTCCTAAGTTTTATCAGTCACACTGAAGCAACTCTTCGATTTTCACATAACTACTGTAACCACCGGCATCTAACCCTAGAGCAATGCAAGTTGCAAAAAAAAAAAAAATTGAAAAGAAATCGAAAGAAATCACAAGTGGAGTCTCGACTCAAATACATGCTCTTGCAAAAACTAGAAATCGTTGCTTTCATCAGTATATCTTGTATCATCAACATAGTTACACAGATTCGGCGCTTTTGCAAAGGAGGATCCACGTGTTAGGTAAACATTTTGGTTCTAAAAAATGAGCGCCTCGTTTGAAAACAGCTGTGCGTTAGAAACAAGGTCTTTAATCGCCTCGAGGCTCTCACAGAAAATAGTCACTTTCGATTGCATTTAACACCAGTAGTAAGACCAAAAAATATATTTGTGCGTTGATTTTTTACCAGGCGACTTAACTTACATATGGAGAGAGGTGGTTTAAATGAGTCACTGCAATACGGATAGCTTTAATTATTTTTTAATTCGCGAACCTTTGGCTCTACACCGATGGAGATTGATTTTACATATTTACACTACCCACTCCCCCAGTGCAGCAAAATTGTCACTCCGATAATTTTCTCGATCAGTTACGAGCTTTCCCAACTCCCTTCGGCCAAAGTCCCTGAGGACTACCAATTACTCAGGACTTTTGTTTGATGCTTAATGGAAAAGTTCACCCGGAACAATGGACCATTTCTTGATATGACAGTTTGAGAGCAATTTTTGGTTGCTTCATCTAACGTACACCCGCGTAAATTCACCTTCACTGAAAACGGAGAATACTCTGAATCCTTAAATATAATTTTAGCTGCAATAGTATGGATATCTACTGACTAGGACTTATGTTTGATCTAACTCTGGCATTGTTCAATAACTAACTCAGAACCACCGATGCACAACCGAACCATTAACACAAAAACGACAGACTAAAATCTACGTCAGTTGAAAATTGTAAGCTATCAGTTGCATTCATCAGAAATCCATACAGTAATTTGCGCTGCAATGGAAAAATCCGGTTTTTTAATAGACAACGCAACATCAAAATTCGTTTAAGTGAGCAGGAGATAACGCACGTTGACATTGTCGGTAATGACCGCGTGCTTGACTGAAAACCGAAACGTACCTCGGCAATTATATTAACCTGTTGACGCCCATAAAGATTCAGAATGCAAAATCCTCCTATAAACTCAATACTTTGTCAATTAAAAGGAGTTGGGAATATAGAGATAGATCAACAAGGTCGATCCGTTTAGAAATCAAGGTCAACACAGAGAATTTGCTATTGGATCTTGAGAGCAAGCGAGTTAAAAACCTTCCGGCAGTTTCGATGTGTTCCAGTTTAGTTTGAAGAATCGAAGAAGAGATATTTCCACTTATCCACAATGGCAGTTTTAGCGAAAATATGTTGCTGCGGATGCAGTCTACGAGACGGTGCGTTGCTTATTGGAATCTCCGGCCTGGTGAGTTAAAATAATTATCTATAAATTACCACACTTTTAATTTGTCAAATTATATTACAAACGGCCCAGTTTTAATACTTTTTAAAAAGTATATCGAGCGGTCATTGATATTTCTTAATATCGCTACACTGTTGGTGAAGATTGAATTCAGTTCTGTTTTTGGGTCATAATACAACTCAGAGTTAATAAGGAGTTGTAGAGCAGTGTTTATCGATTTAGGCGACAAATTTCAAGACAAACGAAAATAGTGAAACCTCATAGATAGAAAAATAAGGGAAAATAGAAATAAAAAATTCTGGTCTGGGCCATCTGCCGATTCGGACTTAAAAAAATAGAATAAAATGAAAACTAAAACTAGCGAAAAGTGAAAAACCGAAAGTCACCTCGCGAACGCCGCTTAAATAAAAGTAAATGAATAAAAAAAATGCTATATAAATATTGAATAACTTGAACACGCACTTTCCACTTCTACTCATTTTGATAAAATTATACGCTTTCGTCTGCAAGTTATAGAAAAGGAGTGATCAAGCATAACCTTAGACAGGGAAGAAGTATAAAAATTCGCGTGGTCTTTAAGCATAAAGATTATTCCATAAAGACTATGGAATAAACTTCCTGCGGAAATTTGGAGTCGAGCTCCTTGGCTGCTTTTTATTCTAAGCTACTCCATTGTTTAGTTAACAATCACCAGGCACTTTTATCTATACTCTTATATTTTATATGATACAGTTATAAAAGTACTATCCGAATTTTTTTTTGTTAATTTTATCCCAGTATTGTATAAATTTTATATCTTTGTATCATAATAGTTAGTGTGATGTGTATCACAATTATTCGTTTCGCACCATTAAAATATCTAGATAGAAAGCAGACTGCCAACGTCACGCATCAATAAATAATTCCCTCTCCAGCACGAGTGCCCTACAAGCCGAACTTATCCATCGAAGCCCGTGCGCTAAATTTTTCTCCCACGTTGCTTGTGATAACCCGAATGACCCCAAATTACGAACAATATGGACTTCGAAAAATAATTTTGACAGTTTTCGTTCGCTCATTCACGTTGCATCGCTAGCTTATGCTGAATGTTATTCTACATTTTTTCCTCTAGGCAGTATAAGTGTGCCCAGCGTAAAGATTTTATTTAGTCTATTGTATAAGGTTAAAACACACCTGTTGTTTACAAGAGTATGTACATGCCACATGGCGTAAATTGGATTTTAGAAAGTCTCAATAGACAATAGAGCAGAATATTTAGTCTGTACTGACTAGGACTGAGCTGTGCTACTTTTCATGTCCTGCGGAAATTCAAAATAAACGTAACGAATTTCGTCTTATTTTAACCAATCAAAATTTGCGCCAGAAATTAAGGCTTAAATCCAAAATTTTCTGAATAGCAAAAATAAACGTTTGCCATACTGCAAGTCAAGTATTATATAGTTCTTATTGAGTGGCAAGATCCGAACGAGTGATTCAAACGAGAAAAAACCTTAAAAACATTTTTAATCTATCCCTGTGCTTATTTCCATTCAGATCTTCCAAGTAATCATACTTTATAACCGAAGTAAAGCTCTCATAAAGTACAACCAGGCTATCATAGACTGGGACAGCTACGAAGGATATCTCCCTGTAGCCAAGAAGCACATTCGAGGTATTTCTACTTCTCCTTCCTTGTCTTAAAAATATCATTAAATTATGGAATAAAATCACGATACACTTTAACGTTCCAAGACAATATTTTCATTCCATAATGAAAATAAGCTGGTCGCCAAACACGTTTTTGAGCCATCAGCAAGCAATTAAATTCATATTTTAAGGATGGTTTTGACTGGATTCAAAGTTTCCACGTCAAGTCTCAAATGAAGAAGTCGTTTAAACCATGGAGCAGTGTATTTTGAAGCGATAATTAATTATTCAAATCAACCTGCTTTAAATTGTTGTGAGTGAGCTTTATGAATTCTTTTCTGAACTTTATTTTGATTAAAGTTGTCTGTTTTTTTCTCTCTGTTTTATCTCAAAGCCATCATCGCATTGACTTATGTAACCCTCGCCTTCAAAGTGATTTCATTCCTATGCAATGTGTCATTACTAATATCCGTTGGCACGGTAAGTAAAGAAAAATCGAGATGGCATAAGGTTTTGTACTATAAAGTGCATTTTAGTTACGCGTTCTGGCATAATCTTCGCCTATGGTCTACAAACTTTATTAGACACGGCTGACTTCATCGAATGTGTTATGGGCGCACAGTTTTTAACACATTTGCAAGGTTTTTTGCGGATTGAACCCAGAGGCTCGATAAATGTGAAGCATAGGCTGAAATATCCACCACTATCAGTTGCAATTATGTACTCAATCTAAGGCTATCCTTGAGATTTTCACTGTCATTTGGTGCACCCCCCCCCCCCAAGGAAATTTTCACCCGGCACTCTGTCAAATGTCTCTGATGAATTTTGATTTTAAGCCTAAATTTTTGCACACACAACTTGCATATTTACCATATCGATGTTATTTGTGCGGCAAGATCCCGATATCTCTTTATTGTTGTTGTTGTTTGTTTCGGTTGTTTATGTTTTAGTATAACAACAAAATTTATCTCCCTTGTTGCAGAAAAACATTAATTTGGCTGTGGTCTGGCTGGTGTGGAACGTTTTTGATTTTGCATACTCTGTTTTAGTGACAAGTTTCCTGTTGTCCGTCTTCGATGTGGTGAGTGCAAATGGCAAAAAGAAAAAATTCATTATCTCCACGTCAAATGCTTGAGGTGTCTAGCGCGGGGTTCAATGACATTATCACACGACTCAGAGTACAATTTTTGACAATAATGACACAGTAACTGTACCATTAAAAATTCAGAATGATACAAAAAAGACAAACAACTTTGAAAGCTAAGATTGGCAAAAAACTGTACGTAAAAAGCCCGGCATCTTGTTTGTTTAGCATTAACGCATTAGATTCCTCTTACTAATTTTCAAGATCACTCTCACTTTTCCGGGTAAAGTAGATTTCATAGAACTCTAGAACAGATAGCACCTTTTTTTAGATTATTTAAAAAATTTTCAGGCATCGAACTGTTTTCTCTCTCTTAAGTTCAGCTGTTGATAGTCTGTCAGTAGTAAATTCAGTTATAATGTCTTGAACCAAGAGATTGTATCTCTTGCACTCGTACTGCTCAAATTTCCCTCATAAATATGAAATGTACTTTTTTGCGGCCTGTTTCAATCACACATGTGAAACTATTCTACACTAAACTATCCGTCAATTCATATTATAACAAAGTAAACTCACAATATTTCTTTGCTTAACGCATCACAGTTTATATATGCAGATATTGTGATAATCCTGTGGTGTTTGCTTACGGTAAGTTAATTTTTTTTTTATTTTGCGTTTTTTTCTTTTTTTATTGTATTTATGATGGGCGTATGCAGATATTGCAATAACTGTTACTTTTTTTAATTCCTATTTTGCTTGGGAAATTATTTGAATAAATCCCTCTTCCTATGCTAAGGACATGTCTTTTTTTCTGAGTGTTTAATTTTAAACCTTGTATTCAAGACCTGTCAAAACTCTTCCACTGCTAGTTTCAATTATGATACTGAACAGCAGAAACTTTCCTACAATAAACGTCATGATCGACATATAAAACGAACAAAATCACATTAATCCTCCAAATAAAAAAATATTTTATCAAATAACTATAATACATTAACTGTAACGGGTAAACATAGACTATTGTTATATACCTAGACATTCACTCAACAAAACTAGCACTGTGATTGGTTGATTCTTGGTCACGTGCCCCTAATCAGATTGAAATATATCCCGACCGGGATACAATTGCGCAGTCGTTACCCGCGCGCTGAATACAACAGCATGTTTGTTTGTTTTTGCCATATGATTGTTTAGGGGAAAGTCCAAATATATCACAAAGCACTTAATGAATGGTCCCTTGGAAAACTAGTTCGTTTTGTTTTCCCGAGACGAAGTCGAGGGAAACATCTGGACTAACTGTTTCCCTCGGGACCATACCTTGAGTGTAGAATGATCATAAACGGTTCAACTTTCGTCAATTATTTTCATTTTCTATGTCATTCATTTATTTCATCTCGTATTTCAGCTCTATTTCGTGATTGTGGTTCATTCGTACATACAGGCCCTCCGTGAAGATCCATTAGGGGCAAGCGCCGGTTTTCCTAGAGCACACGTTTACCAGACTCAAACGGTAACCAGTTATGACCATATGGAGTTCAAAGCTTGTCAATCAAATTTATTTATTCGTATCTGTATTAATGATTAATCTTTGTTTAACATTTTGCCTCTATCCACAGGCTGGTTTACGATATGCTAGCCTATGCGCACCACCACCCACGACTGCTGTGCCTTCACACATGGGTGTAGGATATCCTCCCGCATGCGCAGTATCGGACAAAAATACCATGACGTCACAGGCTGGTTATGTTTATCCTCCTCCATATCCAGCCGTGACGTCATATACTGATGTAAGATACCCTCCTCATCATCCAATGGCTGGTAAGATTACTCTGTCGTCATACTATGACGCTGGTAATCTTCCTTCACACGTAGCACATGGCAGAACTACCATGACATCACAAGATAGCCCAGAGCATCCTCCTGCTTACACAGATCCAGACACGACCGCTGTGATGTCACAGTTCGGGAATTCTTCTCAACACACAGTGCCCGCCGAGGCTATTGTGACATACCTAGGCTCTGAGTGACGTCATGATGAACTGTTAATGACACAAGAGCTCACCGGTCACTGAGATTCCTGAGAAAAGACTGGGCATTATAAACTTTCTATACCAGTTAATCTAATTAAAAGTAAAACTGGCCCCAGAATAATTGTAAGTCATTTCTTAAGATTGCATTTTATTTTTTTCACGTTATCATTCCCATATTTCAAATCTTGAAATATGGTTATAAACCATGTTTCAAGATTTTTTCATGTAGCACATTATAAGATATTATTAACCTTTGCGCCAATTGGCCAGCTCATAGGTAGTTAGTGAGTACTATTCAACAACAAGCAAAACTAAGT